>NC_091829.1:69729793-69877293 GCF_038994185.2 Dermacentor albipictus | reverse complement strand
ATGACCTTCGACCAATAGGCCGTCGCAGAAACGTCGCTGCAACTCGCTTTCGCTTCGACTGTGCCACGTGCTTCGTCCACGAGGCCCGCAACTATACACGCGACGTGCCGAACTACTTGAGCGAGAGATGCCCCCCCCCCCCCTTTCCCGTCTGAGAAAATGCAGCGCGCGCTTTGCTTCTTGACGGGGAAACTCGACGCGTTCCCCGCTGCGCCGAAGCGGTCGGCCCCCACGTCGAGAGACGTGTGACCTCGTTGCGCGTGCGACGAGTGGGGTCCACGCCGAGGTCCCTCACTCGAAGTTGCCACGTCTGATACGCTCGGCCGGATCTTCTTAGGCCGCGCCGTTGTTCCGTGCAGGGGATATAAACAACGAAATACTTTGTCGTCGTGCTTCGTTCTCTCCGCTTGCGAGCTCGCACGATTCGCAGCTGCGCACGCGTTCGGCTTGCGCAAAACGTCTGGGCTGGTGCATGTATAGAACGTTACGCGAATTCTCGCGCGGCGTGTTTGTCGAATACGCGATGGGCTTCGGAAGTCGCGTGGAGCCGTTGCAGTCTGCGTGGGCTCCCACTTACTGCCTTTATTTTGTTTTTGTTTTTGACGAATGTCCAAGATTATAAAGAAAACAAGACATTCGAGACGAAATTACTCGTAGCTGGAGAGATTCGCAGCAGCTCCAGGCATAGGAACATGTGTGATGGTCCATTTGATCATTAGTCAACTTTTAACGAAATCAATTTTAAGTAATCGTTTTAGGAGACATGAGCTAATTGCGCATTAGAAGGCAGTCAACCATTGTATACACTCTTGCTCTGACCACCAGTTAAAGAGTGAAACAGGGAGAAAGAGAGGAAAGGTGAGGAGGTTAACGAGATGGGAGTTCCTAACTTGCTACTTGGGTAAGGGAAGGGGGGTTGTGGTTTAGAAAACGTAGATAGAGGGAGAGAGTATGTACCGCGTGCCCCAGCTAACGTTAGCCAAGCTGTTCAACGAAAAACAGAAAGATATAAGCAAAGATGGCGGAAGATATAATTATACCACCTACGGTGTTTGGTTGTCACACCTCTGACGACTGAACACTATGTGTCTTACGATCGTGTCTTGCCTTTTATGAACTCTTTTGTTTCGTATGAACAGCTTGGTCAACGTTAGCCGGGATACCGCCCATAAACAAACTTGCCCTTTCCCTGTAGGCGTTCACAGAGACGATGGATCGCAAAAAAGGTGTAGCACTGCTTGAGCGATCTCGCAGTGAGTACGAGTCCTAGCGACGCTGTAGAAATATTTCAACAGAGGCCGGTCATCCAAGTGCTTGGACCCCAAGGAGGCTGATTGTCAGCACTGCGGGCACTGACAAAGATTGGATTGGATTTCCTTCTTCGATGGTGCGTACCCACTGCGGGGGATTGGCCGAGTTTTGGACGGTATTAGGAAGACTTTGGTGGTACAAAAACGTGTCATGTGGAAACGGATAAAAATAATGTTTGAAGAACTTAAGGGAAACGTCTTGAGACAACTATGAATTCCTCCACAGCTGACCAGACATCCCTGTGGCAGTTGCCAAGAGAGGCAGCTCATAGGGAAAGGATATTTAAAATGGAGAAATTTAAACCAAGTTGGGCGTGAACGTTGGTTCTAAGATTGTGACATGTTTTCTTTGTCATCGCGGTTGTCACAAGCCGAAGAGTCGGCCATGCTTATGCGGAAGACGTGGTCATTGATGAAGGCCATGGCTAATTATGGCGTACAGCCAAAAGGGCCGTGTCTCTTAGGGAGCAGTCTTGATGGAAACTAAAGCTGGGGCCAAGGAAATGTAGTCGGTGATGTCTGAAGTACGTTCCACTATGCCGATATGTGGTACATGCGTGAAAATGAAGCTGCTCAGTTGACCCATGCGGAAGACTGCCATCTTACGACCTCGTTTTTTTCAACGGACGCTGCAAAGTTAAGAAAGTGAGTTACTGTTGCCATGACGCTGTTTTAAAAAAAAGACTAACTAGCTTGTAGTGGCTGTTCATTTGTCGACAATGAACACAGCGAAAATATTTGAAATTGTAAGTTTAGTTCAGAAGTTGCAGCAGCATTTCAAAACTTTCGCTGCCTATTACATAAAGTTAACACGGAGGAAGCGGATGGGAATGGGCCCGGTTTGCTACCCTGCACATGGCGCGGGAAGAAACGGGGGGGGGCGGCATATAGCAAAAAGCATATAGGAACGGCAACAGCAAATGCTTCGTTAGAAGAGCGCTTCCGAACAGATGTGTTTACGCACACCGACGGAGCCCCGGGGCGCCCGAGAATCAAGCAGACGTTTTTCCCATCTACAAGTTCTCGTTTGGTGTTTCGCGCGCATTGCTGGCAAATGAGGAGGCCCGGTGCCCCGGTTCGAGCTTCGACGTCGCAAGCATTGACTTTCCTTTTTCCTAAATTATAGTTCCAGCTTTGACTCCGTTACGTACAGTTGCCCGGCAAGAATTAAGGATACGAGTGCATAGTATAAGCCCCGGCGAAGTTCTCGGCGCGCCCGTGCATTGCCGACTGGGGGAGTTCATTTGGGTCTGCATCGCCGTCGCCTCCGGCGTGAAGCGGTTCTGGCCCGAGCGCTCTTCGGTGTTTCTGGAATACGAAAGGGAAGCGGGAGGGGGCGAGGGAGGGACGGAAGAGATGTTCGCTTCGGAGCGCAGCAATTAGTGCCTTCCGCGGGGAGACGCTTCGCTCGGCTTTGGTTCGATCGATGGCGACGGCGATTTATGCATACACCCGCCGTTTTGGCGTGCTTTGTGTATTGAACACGGGCGACACGCCGCCCCCGGCAAGGCGGAAAGCCCGAAGCGTCGGTAAATAGTCCTTGTTAAAAAAAAAAAATTAAAAAAATGGGCGAGTTGACGCTAGGGAAAAGAGGCGGTGCTGCCGTTACGTTGCGTAAAGAGCATATGTATGCATATATACATACATATATAGGACTATGGCGTAACCTTTCTCTTAAGAGAAGATTTATACGCATGGCGGAGTTTTCAGTAGTTGTATGCAGATGTTACTGGGAAGGGCTGGAAACAGCGAGGAAGGAAGGAATGAAGGAAGGAAGGAAGGAAGGAAGGAAGGAAGGAAGGAAGGGATAGATAGATAGATAGATAGATAGATAGATAGATAGATAGATAGATAGATAGATAGATAGATAGATAGATAGATAGATAGATAGATATATAGATAGATAGATAGATAGATAGATAGATAGATAGATAGATAGATAGATAGATAGATAGATAGATAGATAGATAGATAGATAGATAGATAGATAGATAGATAGTGTTTTAATGAAGTGAAAGAAGGAGAGGTCCTCCGGGAGAACGTGTTTCTAGCCTGTTACTCCTCACCGGGTCAAGGGAAGAGGTAAGGGGCAGGTGACGAGGCTTCAGTGAACCATACACGCCATTTGAGTGAGTCGTATGTGTTCTTGACGTACTGTCGAGGGTCTGCGTAGTTCTTCGGTAGCGTTCCAGGTCGCGGTCTCGCTCCATCACCACCCGTGCTGTTTATTCCCTGTCGCTTTCGTTCGCCTCGTTTTGAAATTGCACACTGCCCCCCCCCCCCCACCCCCCCTTCCGTTTTTCGCATGCCATGACGGCGCCTGCCGTGATGTCTTTGAACGCACATGACATGGGTGGTTGGGCGTGACGGCGGTTGCTTGTAAATAGAATTAAGATGCGTAAAGGGGGGGGGGGGGACGCCGCCCTTAGGCCTGCAGCGTGTAAAACAGCGATCCTTTCTAAATGGGCGCGCCCGTATTCGTGTGTATGAGCCCACCGTTAAGAGAAACAGGATAGAGACGTCTGGCCGCTGTGCGAAACACGAGACAAAAAAATGAGCAGATAAGGCTTTCAGACGAGCCTTTCTCTGCAGCCCGCCATAAATTATGGCGTCTATATAGGGTCGGATCACGGCAACGCTTATCAGCGCAGACACCGCGTCTGCCGTGTTCGTAAGTGGGCGTGTATACCTCTCGGGAAAAGGTAATACTCGTAAGGCGCCCCCTCGCTCCTCAAAATGCACACCTGACCAGCCTCGTCCTCGATGCCATTGCCCCAGTGTGGAGTAAATGTATGCACGCACGCATACAGCAGCTTGTACTCGATGCACCTGCTCTCCGGCTTCCACGACGGGCGCCGCCTCGTCGCTGTTGCTGCCGACTTTGCGAGTGTTGTGACAGCAACGACCGACGTATGTACTTGAAAGCAGGAACAGACGACACGCTTCGCTGGAGCAGCAGACGACGGATGCTGGACGTCCGACGTTATAGCAGACGAAGGCGTTCGTTGCCCGTTCTTTCGTCGCCTAACCCCCAATTTCCTCCGAGTGCTTTATTTACGGTGGTTTGAGTTGGTTACCTTGCGTTATCTTCTTCCGCTTCCTCTTTCCCCGTACGTGCAAGCGGTTACGAAAGAGCCAGGGAGAGCAAATCGCACAGGAACGTATCGGCAGGTCTCTTGATACGCGCTAACATAATAAAGTCAAAACGAAAAAAGGAGTCACGAACAAAAAATAAAAGAAAAAGAAAGGGGGAAAAGGAAAAGAAGGAAATAAAGAAAGGACCGATTCTGCGTTTTCTTCGTTAAATAGTCGGTGAAATCCTTGAGCCAGATAGCGATGGTGCGAGTTTCGTCACATCCGCCGCTTGCTGAGGTCTTAAAGGACCATAACCTCTCGCTGTGTTCGTCCCGTAGAAACTCAAAGCGGCAAGATATGGGCGGAAGGGGAGGGGGGCTGGAAGCTCCGGTGGCGAGGTATAGTCTTCTGCGTGTGCGTCTGTACACAGAACGAGGCGAGCCGATACAAACGTGCATAACAAACAAGGACCGTATACGCTGGCGAGGGAGGGTGTTCACCTCCCTTCGGCGCATGGCGGGGCAGTCCCCGCTGCGGCAGTGCGTGAGCACGGCTGCAGCTGCGTAAACTCGGGAGTTGGGAGGCAGTGCAGTTCCTCGGGTTCTCTTTCTCCCTGCCTGCATTTTATTTGTTTATTACTCGTTCTTTCTAGTAGCAGGGCGGGTTCGCGCAAGCGAAGAATTAAGGGGGGCGCGCACACGAGAAGGAGGGGTGCTGGAGAGGGGGCCGGAGGCCATTTGGCCCACGCGCTGGCGAGTGAGCTGGAGGGGGCTCCTCGTGGGGGAGAGGGTCAGGGGCAGGGGGGGGGGGGGGGGCAACGCTGATTGCTGAGCTTTCGCATCGTTCCGGACCAGGGGGCGCGGTACAGACGACGTGGTGGGGTCGAGAGGGCAAGATGTGTGGTAGTAAGCTGGGGGCTGGGCGTCTCTTAGTTTCGAGCTTTTTGGTCTCGGACTGGCTGGCACGAAAAAAGCGAGGAGATTGTGGCGGCGGGAAAGAAAATCAAACAACCACGCTGTTGACAGGACTCGTTAGGGGCTGCCCGAGAGAGAAGGGGGGTAGGCAGATGCGGTTTTGGGGAGGAGGAGAACGTTGGGGGACGTGGAGGGCAGAAGCCGAGATCGTTCAGGCAGAGGGACTGTATAGGATAATGACACGACAGAGCGCCGTGTCTCATATCGGCGTTGGTGTATGAACGAGAAGGGGAATCGGAGGGGCTCGATTTTTGTCGCTTGCAAAAGCGTAACGCCTACAGACAATGCTGCCCAGGAAAGCATAGGCAAACCTGTACTCTGAATAGAGCCGCCGGTGAAAGCCGAGCCCACACCATCTGCATTACGCGTGCGATGGCCTACCAATTGATTGCATTTTACTGGTATTGGTGCGGTTACTGTACTGGTAAGTCACGCTAACTATGTGTATATACACATATATGGCATGAATAGCTATCTTCGTGGCGTTTGAAAAGCCAGCACTTCTTCGCGTGCATATGTCGCACATGTTGAGGGACGTAGGAGTACGAAGTTTTCCCGGCATTCATTTTTGTTTTGTTTAGTTTGCTAGCTACGTTTTCTGGAAGGACAAAGGGGCTACCTCGCAGCTCGCTGTGGCACTTACGCAAGGACGGCGTGTCGGCCTAGCGCAATGTGACGCAAGCGAACCGGCATCAAACTCGTGACCGTGGCCTCAGTCATCGGCGTCATTCCAGGTGCCGATTCTCGGAGGCGACGTTCACGACCGGTGCCGTGACTCACGTTCCCCGCCGTCCCTGGCATAGGGGCCACGGTCGCCCGCTGTCGCGTGGCCTTACAGGTGCTCGCAATCGCCTCTTCACTTCTCGCGTCTCCTTATTAACCGTAATGTCGACCTGACAGCCGAGTTGCATTGCCTAAAAAAAAAGAAGAGGAAGCGATAGCAATTGAGTGGTAGTGAACCAACGAGGGAAACTTCATCCTAGAATCGCGCTAGCTCCGCGCGTCGCAGCAAAAAAAAAAAAAAAAGAAAAAAGAAAAAAGAAAAAAAAGAAAAAAAAGAGAGAAAAGAAAAGAAAGAATCTTCTCGGGGTGACGTCAGTTGACTAGAATAAAAATGCATGTCCCGCGGATTCTACGCGCTGTTGAAACCGGTCTAAGCTAAAGTTTCGTTGGCGCCTGCGAGAAACTCTGTTTTCTTTTTTTTAGCAACCATTTCCATTGATATAGAGCATGCGATTAAGCTGGACACGATTTCACAGGCAAGCGCCTGGCTCGACGTAAACGTGTGGTCCTCCGACGCCGCAGACACATCCGTCTGCAGGACGCCAACAGGACAGAAGGTCCGCGGAAGGATTAGCAGCACGCATTGGGCGAGCCTTCCTCCATTTTTGTAGACTATACGCGGACGGCTCTCGGTAAATAATGCTGATTGGTCAACATCATTCCTATACTATTCGTTGCATTGCACATAGTCTGTCAGACGTCATCCATGTTTTCTCCTTGCCTCCGTTCTTCTTTCTTTTTTTTTTCGCTTTAAGTTATGAGTATACAGGGAACGAGGTTTTCTTGTTTTTATTTGTCTGTCGAGTGTCGATCAATTCGCGACTCCATCTTACCGTGACCCATTCGTTGTGTTTTGACAGGCGTTGTAGAAAAGAGCGATAAGAGGACATATAGTTGGGAAGAAAGACTCGGGAGTGACACTAACTGGCCGTGCCGTCACTGTATAGACAAAGCGATGCGTGCGTGCGTGCAGTCGCTGTGATTCGGCGAGGATTTTTAGGCGAAAGTTGCATCCTCCCCGCTTCCGTCGCCGCCGCCACCGCGGAGTCTCCACTGCGAGTATCGTGTCCGCTAATTACAGGCTTTCACGACGCGCGCCTTCCTTGCAGCTGCCGTCGCCCGGTGGCACGTTCTATATATATATATATATAATATGTAGACATCGGCGGCCGGATTACGCATGCCTCCACGCACGCACGCACGGTTGCCTCAGCTAGCACGGCCTGCGGTGGTCTTAGACAAACATGGCCGTCTATACATGACGCGGCAGCGAGGGGGAAGAGGGGGGGGCACTCTCGCATATTGCACCCCCCCCCCTTCGTACGAGGGCGAGCATATACAAATGCGCGTTGCCGTGTTTGTTTAACCGCCCTTCGGCGCATGACAGGAGGAGACAGGAAGAAATGGAAGACCGGGAGACGGTGTCGATTGGGAGGAGGAAGGTGTGCGGGAGGAGGGAAGGAGGGTGGAGAGGGGAGGGGGGCGGGTTTCCACAAGTACGCATCGTAAGGCTCGTGGATGCACAGGGTCGTGCTCTTGCATCGCTCACGATTCGGCGATCGGGATAGAAACCATCGCAGTCTTCTTCCGCCGGTCGCCGCGTGGTCGCGCATTCTTTGTTTATTTGTTGTTGTTTATTACTGCGGCCGTCTAAACGCACGTAACAGAAGCGTGCGAAGTTGCTGTTCGCTTCACGACGCTCTTCTAAATCTATGCTCCTCGTATGCGCTGACCATCTCGTTACCGCCTGTATGAATGTATTTTCGTTAATTAAACTTTTTCTTTGATGACAAGGTATTTTTCGCGCAGTTCATACGGGTTCGGGATATCTGGGATATGGCTATCTTTGTGAGTAACGTCTTGACAAAAGGGCACTTTCGTTACCTTGAAAGGTCGCAGCGAGTTGCAAGAGGGGTCAAAAGGTAGGTCAAAACGTGACGAGAACCGAGAATTTGTCCGAGAGGGGATAAAGTTAACGGCTCGGGCGTAGTTGGCGTCAATATAGTCGAAAATTGGCCACATTGTACCGTAGGCTGCGCCGTCTCCAGGATTTGCCACCCTGACCTGTTGGCCAAAAAATAAAATTAAAATAAAACGTGTCAACACAAGTCGACACAAAATAAGAAAACATGTACGTACAAGTGCTTAAAAGAAGGGAGAAGCGAACGAAAACACTTCACGGGAACAAAAGAAGTAGAGGGTCCGTAAAATATTGTAATATTTGACAAAGGGAGCAAGACAATAGTGCAAATAATGCAAAAAAATAATGTCACGCAAGTATGCAACGTTGCATCGTCTGTAATGCCACAGTTTCAGTAGGTCACAATACATATACCATGAATGTTCGTCTACCTTCTCTTCTTTCGTTTTGACTTTGTTTGGCACGAATCTTTTCTTTTTTTTTCTCTGTCAGGTCCGACGCATATCCAGAGGAACGGGTATCGCAACACGGATATGCCGTTTTAAACCTTTCTTAAAAGCGCTGAATACTTCGTATACTTTCATCGCGGGCTGATTTCGTGTCCGAAATTTCCAGCAGGGATCCGGGATTCGGCGTCCATCTCTTGCCCAGTAAACTCCTACGCTCCCGGAGACCAAGTAATCGAAACTGAGCCGGTCATCCCGAGGTCTGACGTAATCAAAGCCGCCGCCTCGGTGGGCCGGTCGTCACACCACTGCACGGCGTGTGCCTGCTCGCAAAGGGTTTTCAACTTTGCTTGTAAAATGGTAGACGTTCCTCGAGGGCAGTGCAATCAAATTCGTGAGTGGCCCAATCTTCGTTAAGCTGTCGCGTTGCTGTCCGTCGTGCATAGCGTGCGCCCCTAGCCTCCTTGCCACTTTCTGCCAAAGTCCACTCGGTGCTCGCTCTCTCCCCTTTTTCTTCTTTCTGTTCCCCTTTCTCCCAACTGCAGCGTAGGGTAGCAAACCTGGTGCTCGTCTGGTTGACCTCGCTGCCTTTCCCTGTCGTTACTCTCTTTCTCTACGAAAGTCTAGCGTGGGCGTCGGTCTCGCCGAGCAGGGAGGCTCTGCCACACAGCTGAGATGCGGAGAAGGAAAGCGGGGAGAGGAGGACGCGATGACAATGTGTGTGTGTGGGGGGGGGGGGGGGGAGGATCTCGGCGTGGAGGCACTTCCGCAGTGGGGCTGGTGTATTCGTCGCGAATGTGTAGCGGTGGTTCCACTGCCCCGTTTGCACCGAATGACATGGAGCACTTGCGAACGAAAAGCCTTGCCAGTTTGGTCAACATGTTCACGCGATCGAGGCGGCGAGATTACATACTTTGAGGCGCGCCTCGTCTCTGCTATAGCTTTTCCCTCCTTCTCGCCACGTACAGGAAGTAGGCCGATGATATAGCGTTCGGCAAATTAAACCCGAAAACAACCGGCATTTAGCTCACGTGTCCCATCGCCGCATTAGTGTTGCCTGCTGAAAGGCTACCGCATATGGCGTAACGTAGTCGCGCGTGAGAAGAGTTGCAGACGCAGTAAAAAAAAAAAAAAAAACAGCGCGGATGCAAAACTTGTAGCGGCCCTATGTGCCGGCGTGTATGTGCACCTACCGATTGCGCTGAACTTCTAAAGCTGCCGTGTAGTCCATTACGGGATCCGTAGTCCACTGGTGCCCCTCCAGTGGCTTGCTTTTGAGTGCCGTTGCAGCGAGCGGAGTTTGAAACCGTGACCTGGTGACCACAGACGAAACGCCTACATCCTCAAAGCAGTAGCCAGGGTTTAGACAGAGAAGTATAGCCCACGGCCAAAGCCTTGCCGAACTTTTTTAAGTATAGCTGTTGTATTCTATAGAACGGCTAGAAAGAAGCTCAGCTCTTTTTCTTCGGAACAGAGTGCTAATTTCTTAATTCCTTTAAGCACTGGCACACATGGGGCTGGCGAGCCTTACGATTAAGTCTATGCTCCCAACAGATCTTCCGTTTGTTGTTCTTTATTTCCTTGTTTTTCTTTCTTTTTTCGCCCCATTCAGCGTGCTGTAGGCAAGCGACCGCGTTCCTTGCCAACGCTGCCCCGTACGCCGACCTTCGCGTGGCCGACGTGCGGCCTAATTATCTGATCGCGGTTGTTGTCTTACCCTAAAGTAAAATAGAAAACAACGAGCCGAGCGCCGGAGGGTGCGGTCTTCGGAAGGTCAACATGCGAACACGCGTCCCGGAATTTGATCCCTCGGGTCACTGGCACAAGCTTTTTTTTTATTCTATAACACACTCGGCCAACGGTCCAAGATGGCCGCCGACCGTGAGAACAGGCGTGCTTTCCCAGGAGTCCTGCTGACGTAATGACCCCGCGCGGTGCCTAATGGGTGCCGTAATTAGCGTGTACGGCCAGGTATTGCGAAAACAACGTTTTTGGAGGTCGCGCGCTCTCCGACGCCGTCGTCAATGTTTCGTTGGCGAGGAGAACGAGGCGCCCGTTATGACACATAGGAAGCGGCGGAGGCACATTTAACTCGGGAAAGCGAGGTAGGTTGCGCGACATAATTTCCCCCGTGATTATATACGCCGTGCGAGGCATTTGGCCTGCGTTGGAAGGAATTTTATTGTATCTCTCCCGCTATGTACATCACGTGCGTGGTTTGTCTTGTCGGGAGATTTAATTGCCGGAGGAGAACCGCCTCGGCGCGAGTTCGAGCGGGGTTGATGTTCTGCGCCAGGATACCACGATGTTGCGGGTTGGACTCCCGACCGCGTCAGCCGCGTTTCGATGCCAGAGCAATGCAAGAAACACTCCGGTGTCACGTTTTACGTACGCGATAAAAATAAAAAAATAAAAACAACGATGGGTAGTCAAATTTAATTTTTGAACTCTGGAGCCTTCAACTGCTGCGTCCCTCATAATCAGCTGCGCAGTTTTGAAACGTTAAACTCTGTATTCATTTTTAATGAGATAAGCGTTCTTTGACTGCATTCTTTAACTAGCGATGAAGTTAGATGTCCATGGGAAAAGCGCTAGAATAAGATGGACTAACAGTCGGTTTAATCAAAGATAGAGGACATATTATGCTTGAAAAGCTTGCGGCCCCTTATACGCAATTCGTCACGAATTCAAGTGTACCAGAAAGTTGAAAAATACGAACATTATACTAATCCAGATGAAGGGAGACGTTAAATAAATGAAGAATCATAGGCCTACTAGCTTGCTTTCACTATTGTATAAGATATTCACTAAGGTAATTTCCAATAGAACCAGCGCAACACTTCAGTCAACTAAGGGAACAGGCTGATTTCAGGAAGGGACATTTTACAATGGATCACATCAATGTCATCAATCAATTGAGAAATATTGGGAGTGCAATTAACCTTTGTATGTGGTCTTCATACTGTAGATTATGAAAAAGCATTTGATTCAGTAGAGATACCAGCAGTCGTGGAGGCACTGGATAATCAAGGAGTACAGGAGGCATACGGGAATATCTTAGGAAATATATGCAAAGATTCCGCAGCTATCCTGGTTTTCCACAAAGAAAGTAGAAAATTACCTCTCAAGAAAGGAGCAGGCAAGGAGGCATAATCTCTCCAATGTTATTCATTGCATGCTTAGAAGTATTCAAGCTATTAGACTGAGGAGGCTTAGGAGTGAGGATCAACGGCGAATAGCTCAGCTACCTTCGGTTTGCAAATGACATTGTCCTGCGCACCAACACTGGGGTTGAATTGCAACAAATGGTTGGGGACCTTAACCGAGAAAATGCCTAGTGGGGTTGAAGATTAATATGCTGAAGACAAAGGTAATCTTCAATAGCCTGGCAAGGAAACAAAAATTCATGATCGCCAGTCAGCCTCTAGAGTATATGTACAGGAGTACGTCTATCTAAGTCAATTACGGACAGGGGACGCTGACCATGAGAAGGAAATTTACAGAAGAATAAAAATGGGTTGGAGTGCACACGGCAGGCATTACCAAATCGTGACTGGAAGCTTACTACTGTCGTTGAAAAGAACAGTGCACAATAATTGCAATCTGCCGGTGCCAACATATAAGGCAGAAACTTTTAGGTTAACAAATAAGCTCGCAAGGAGCAATGGAACGATAAGTGTTAGGCTTGAAGTTAAGAGGCAGGAAGAGAGCGATGTGGACCAGAGAGCAAACGGTGATAGCCAATATCCTAGTTCACATTAAGGGAAAAAAGTTCACCGACGATTACGATACTCCCTAACGCGAAATTTGAGCACAGCTCTATATACGCGTTTTCATTTTGAGAGCGATATGTTGGCTGGCGCGGAATTGTGTCGTGCGGAACGTTGCAAACGGAGCGAAGTGCGGCGCGACTGCCTCGCTAATCGGGAGATCGCGAGAGGCAGCGCGTGGGTGACGCGTGGGCGCGGTTCGCAGCAGCCGCCGCAGACAGACCTCCGCTCATGCAGCGCTTTCGTGAACAGACGACGCGCGCTACTCTGGCGCAGCGATCGTCTGCGCAGAACACGTCTTGCGCCGCACTAAGCTTTTTTTTTTGTCGCGCTTCCTCTGTTATTCTCTGCTTTCCCCCCCTCATGGTTCCTCTGCACCATCCTTCTGCGCTTTCCTCCTCGCGTTCTCTTCGCTATCGCCATCTTTCATCCGCCGCTACGCTCCGAGTTCCCTCTTTGAACCTTCGCTGTGCTCGTTCGCTCGGTTACGCCTAGGGACGGCGACGCTCAACGCCGGAACGGGCGCCTCAAGGCTGCGCTCTGAAAGTTGGAGCTGGGCGGACCATGCGTAGTGTAGATAACCGGTTGGCCTTTAGAGTTACGGGATGGGTGCCAAAGGAAGGGAAGCGCAGTCGAGTACGGCAGAAAACTAGTTGGGGTGATGAAATGAGAAAATTTACAGGCGAAAGTCGGAATAGCTAGCGCAAGACAGGGGTAATTGGAGATCGCAGGGAGAGGCCTTTGTCCTGCAGTGTACATAACAATAGGCAACGGATGATGATCATAATCTATCTATAAGCTGTCCGTCCGTCCGTCCTCTTACGCCGACTCGGTGGCTCAAGTTCTCTACTAGCTCGAGCCACTAGGTACTGGTTGGGGTTTTGATGTAGTCGTGGTAGATGAATCCTCGTCATTCCAGCTTCGTCATCCGACTGTTGGCATGCCGCTGTCGTGACTCCATTCTCGTCATACACTCGTCATGCATTCGTTGTCGTGTCGTCATACCGATGATGTCGTGGTCATTTCATCGTCATCACTCCAGCTTTTTCACCCCACTTTCGGCACGCCGTTGTCGCCAACTGTGCCGTCACGATGTCGTCGTCGTACAGTCGTTTTGACGTCAGCCAGCCAGCCAGCCAGCCAGCCAGCAAGCCAGCCAGCCAGCCAGACTCGAAAAAGCGGAATTTGGCAAAGAATGTTAATCGTATTAATACTGTACGTGTATGTGTACATACACGTACAGTATTAATACGTACAGTAAAGTATATATATATATATATATATATATATATATATATATATATATATTATAGTACAACTGACACTTGTCCGCTTCAGGCCATGGTCAGTTGTACTTCGCTCCTCTAAGAGGCATGACGTGTGTCGAGAGAACACATTGCAATGTAGTGCAAGCGCTTTAAATCATAGAGATATCAGAATTGAAAGAGGTGCAACGTATAATGATAACGCATTTCTCTCACATTTACCTCTAAATGGTCACTGTTGCTTTTTCTTTGTATATTTTTTGCCATATCGTCACCGTTCGAAGCAACAGTATACGTCGCGTTCCACTTTCGTAATGATTACGCAGTAAAAGCAAGTGGAGCCGCGGCCCGTTGCTCGCCACGTGTGCGCACGCCTCAGCGGCAGTCACGTGACCGCCGGATCGAGCGCGTACGTTGCTCGTCCGACCGCCCCGTCACCTTTTCCGTTCGGCTCCCATTTCAGCCGCCTTCGAGGAACCCGAGCAATCGCGCTTGACGTCCTCCCAGCTCGCTCGACGAGTCCCCGAACAACCGCACTCCGCCCGCTACCGAGGGAGTGCGAGCGATTCTCGCGATCGCGTTCGACGTGGCAACTTACACAGCTGCTCGTTAGCGCCTGCCCGACGCCTTCCCCCCCCGTTCACATAGTTATACCCCGTGTCGCGCGTCTAGCGGGCCAGCCGGCGAGCTGCGACGGGTGTATATGCGTCCGCACGCTCTCGGTCGGGTCGCGTTCGTCGCGTGCTCGCCACATGTCGTCCCAGTGGCGGCAGCGTGCGACCCGCGCCGAGGATCGAGTTAGTGGGGGGGGGGGGGGGGGTGTCGAGCGCTTCGGGACCACATGCGAAGCCACCGAGAGGCGGCCGCGACCGAAGCGTCATGTGTGAAAGAGCGAAGCTGCATGTGCTCGTCCAGACACTGCGACACCGGGCGAGCTAGAAGAAAGAAAAAGAAAACACCAAACGAACGAGACATTAAAGAAGGGTCCAGACTGCCAGCCCTCCTATACCACGTGGTCGTGTGCGGAGTATCTCTATAGGAGCCGTTCCCTCTTGCGCGGATGTACGCGGCGGGGGTGGCACTGCTCGCGGTATTGGTGTGCGTTTCGCGTTTTGCTGCCGTTCTTTCTTTCCCTCGAAGGCTCCGACAGTGCGTGCGTGTGTGTCTGCGTGTGCGCTAGCGAGCGCGACGAGGCGAGAGACGCGAGTTCGTGACGTGCGACCGAGCCTCCCGACACCCGATCAGCCTCGCCTTGTTAGGCGCGGCTGGAGCTCGCGCGCGTCACCCACCGGCGTCTGTGGACGCGCGATTGTCGCGCCGCTGTTTTGCGCTATCGAGAAAGAAGCGAGTGAAGCGAAGCGACCTCGAGGACCTGTAGATAAAAAAAAAACGAAACCTTGCAGGAAGGAAGGAAGGAAGGAAGGAAAAAGTGGAGAAGGAAAGGTAGGGAGGTTAACCAGTTTAGCTTAACCGGTTTGCTACCCTACACATGGGAGAGGGATGGGGGAGATTAAAGATGGGAAGGGGGAGAGGGAGAGAGAGCACATAGCACAGCACACACCCATCGTCCGTTGAAGTCCATCAATCTGGCATGGTACGTGACATCACTCTCACAGCCGCTTGTCCAATCCCGTCTCTTTCAAAAACCAAAGTATTCCCTTTGTCGCCTTCACCTGCGATGCCTTCTGTCGGCGGCATGTGAAAATCGTGTCGAGGGACAATGGTCTACTGTCAAGGTTCGCTAGAACAGATGCCAGATGCATGACAGTACAAAGAAAGGACCAGTATGTATGCCAGATGAGAGGCAGCTCGTAACTTGCGTTGGGTTTGATATCGACCCTTTTCGAAAAGTAGACGGGATGCTAAAAAGTTACTCCAAATTTAGTCTTGGCGGCGCTGTCACCGAGGGAGAAAACGTGGGCTGCCAAAGATGTTTCGTAAGCCGGCTTGTTCCGCTCCAACTCTTTCCCGATGAAAGCGGTAGCTTTCGCAGTGGATTATTGTAGCCCTGGCACCTAAGGAAGCACGGTTCATTTTAATGTGAGCAGAACTACACGTGCTGAGGGGGGGCGGGGGGGGGTATGCAATGCCTTATTGCTTTAGATTATTAGCAATGGTAATTGAGAGTAATGAGAATAATGGTAATCTCGACAGCACGCCGCCACTCATAGCAGTGCTACAGCAACATCAGTTGTTAAGCTGGTTCTCTAATGTACTAAAGGCTAGAGACCTCGCTGCTCACGTCACAAGATTACTGCTACGCAAGCTGCCGTCGCCGCGGTAGCTTCAGCGGGGAACGTATGCGGGGAGAGGGCTACGTGTTTCGCATTGTTATCAATAGCGCCTTATCATCAATTATGTGATTCAGATGCGTTGTTTTGCATTTGTTCTTTACTGAAAGCTATACTGTTCTGTACGTTGTATGCGCGATTCCGAAGAATGTTTGCATTGTTCGCTTCACTTTGCTGATTGCCTGAACCATCGGCCATACGGGGCGGTACGATCCACTGCTCCTGTCCCTGCACGGCCATCGGGATTGGCCCACATTTTTTGGTGATGGACGCGGACGCGAACAATGCCGGCCAACTAGGGGCTGATAGACTCACCGTAAAAAAAAATAATGGGCAAAAATTGCTGCGACATGCATGCAGTTCAGCCTGCGTTGAAGTAGACGCATCTGGCTCACCTGCGCTCGAGCACCGCATCCGAGATCGCGAAACGCACCAGTCGCGCTTGCCAGACTTCGCCACGTCTGTGCAGCTGCACTACGGTGTGTAGCCTGCGCAGCAGTAGGGTTACCTACAGAGTTTACAGAGTCAGAGTTTCCTGCAGAAAGAGGCGGGTCTCTTTGGCGCTGGCGCGTTAAGAAGCTACAACTATACTAGCCAGCCGCAGAACGATGGGCGATCGATGCACAGATTTGCTTAAAGTTTGCCTCTCTGTCATGAGACGACTTTGCGGTTTTCGGAGACTTATCACTTTCGGCAAAATATTGCGTTACATGTACAAAAAATTCGCAATGATTATGTGCTTGCGCAGATTTATTACCTTGCCATTTCTTAAAGAAAAAATTTGATTGCTCGGAAACGTGTAAACGTAAAGCGTCATGAGTAATGCTACAAGAACCTCTGCAGCTGCAAAGCACGAAAAATTAGCTGCGTCTTAGTATTGCTCGTCGTTACCGTGCTACAGCGGAACTGTCGCCGCGCGGGGAGTTTCTTCTAGCGATCTTTGCAGGAAACTGTGCGGGGAGCGTCAAGTACGGTGCCTACCCCCCCCCCCCCCTCGCCCTTCCCTCGTCCATACTCCGTCCCAATTTGCGGTCAGACCAGGCCTCTGTCCCGTCCGCTCTCCACACCCCCCAACTTTCTTCATCGCGGGTGGGCCCAACGCAAGAACAACGCAGTCCACACGCCTGCCTCGCCTGGCATCTCGCATGGTTGCATACAAAAACCTCGTATATAGGCTGTGCAATTTCCAGGAAAGGTGGAAATGACAAAAAAAAATTAAATAAAATCATGAGAGAGCTAAATCTCGGTGTTCCCTGTGCCGCGACTGTCACCTTCCCAGCTTGTCGTATATCTTCCAGCGTATTCACGCGCTTGCTTGCTTCGCTCTGAGAACAGAAATGTGCGCTGCGCTTTTTGGGGTGGGGACGAATACGAAAAAAGAACGAAAAAAAAAGAAGGATAGAAAGGTAGTGTTCAGAAATAAATGGCAGAGCAAGATGAAGAAGACGGAGAAAAAAAGAATGCGTTATTTGTTTAAGCCTGTCCCCGGCCTCGCCTCCACTCAGCAGGGAGCCGCCCCCTCCCCTCCTCTCACCCCCCCCCCCCCCACCGCACACACGCACACCGTACAAGGCATGCATCCACGCATCGTCGTGGTGCTTCTTTCTGGCGGAGAGGCCCATTGCGCGTTCTGTCATCTCTCTCCGCGTGAGCAAATGAACTAGGCCGGAGAAACGGGAGAGGCCCCGGCGCAAAGGGGAAATAAACGACCCGGGCCGCAGTCGAAAACGTCCAAAAAGAAGGACGGTGGAGAAAGTGTGCTTGCCGGGGAAGAAGTAGAAGAAGCAGGAGAAGGAGACAAAAATTATGGCGGCTCCCATGAATAAGAACCAAGCGGGAAGGACGCGAAGACACACACAAGGCGAGGGAGTGGGGCTCCTGCCCGGCGATACGAAATCGGCAAATGAGAGGGGAAAAAAAAGAAGCAGAGATGCGAACTGCGTCCCAGCGTGGGGAGAACGGGAACGTCTCGTGGTGTGGTAGATGGAGAGGGCGCGCGCGCGTGTCTGTGCATCCCTCTTTCTGGACTCGGTCTCCTCCCCTCCTCCCTCCCCTCCGTATATATAGGCCGCCCTACACAGACAAGGAGGAGACCCACATACGTTCGACTGCTCGTCTCCCGTGGTGCTCTCGCAGCACGCAGTCCCTCCGTTTTCTGCCGTTCGGAGAAAAATCTGTCTCTCTCTCTCCCCTCCCCCCCCTCCACCCTGCGGAGTGGCGCACCAATTCCTCACGTCTGCCGTCGCTCCTCGGACTGTCCCGGTTCCGGAACCGGGCCGCATTTGCAGGATACCTCGCAAAGCGTAGGAGATAGCGACGCAAGTAGGTGCCGCATGACGCCGAAAAAAGAAGAAAAAACGAACGTATACCACGTTGCTTCTTCCCATTATATTTCAAGCGAGGGCACTTTCGGTTTGCTTAATATCGCGCGCGTGTGACGAACGTTTCACGGGAGGGTTGTTGAAGCGCAGGTCTCGAGTCCGTCGACGCGATGGTGTTCCAGCCGTGGGGGACACCGTACGAGAACCTACGCGGCGCAGCTGCGGTATACCAGCACTCGTACTTGTAGTCGGCGAGACTGTGGGCCTTCTAATCGCACATCTTGACACTGAACTTACAGACACGCGGTAGAGCACGTTTCTGAACAGCGGAATAGACGCACAGGCTTAGCAGTTGCAGACTGTCTGGCTAGCCCCACTGATACATACAAACACCCACACCGACCAACGAAAGTTTCTCGTCTTCCAAGAGGCATCTGCAACAGCGAGAACACGCAGAGGTATCTCTCTCTGTGCGTCGCTGCGATCTCCAGGGTTATGCAAGGACTGGGCACTCGATGCTGTGTTGTTACTGCAGCAGGAATTAGTCGGTTCTTCGGTGGCCGATTCCCTCAGGACCTCATTAGTTAAACGACGTAAAGCGCTTATGTTTATTGTAAAAAAGCGCGGTTTTCTGTGGGATCATGTACGCGCACGCGCGCAGGACGTCACAGTCCGTAAAACACACGCAGGCCGTTTCAGGTTCCTCGAAGGCGGAGGAAACGGCCGAGAGCCGAACGGAACGTGATTGGCGGTTGGATGAGCAGCGCTCTCGACCCGGCGGTCACGTGACCGCCTGGTGAGTTGGTCGGACGGACCTTTCTATTGGAAACTCCAGTGCACCGTAAGCCTGAACGTCATCTAGCCCATGGCTTGCTTCAGTTTGAGTCAATGGGAGGCTGATGGTGGTCTTGTCCCGTAAACGCCGACTGATTTATGTGAGAACGACTTCACTAAACAGACAATACTGCTCGTCCGTTCTTCGTTATACAAAGTGAATTTGGAACACTATAGATGCTGAACACTATAGGTGCTGAACACTATAGATGGTGAACACTATAGATGGTGAACACTATAGATGTTGAACTCTACGCGATGGCACGGAAGCGTGTAAGTCATCACTGTGTCATCCATGATGTGTCGCTTCCGTTGGGATGATGCCTCAGAAGACCAACTTTTCTCCCACTAAGTTAATGTTTGAGCGTTCTATTTTTAAAAATGTTGTCATCATTGTTTAGCGGCTAAGAGCAGCTTGGACTGTAGCGGCCTCAGCTAAATGGCACAGACACTCTGCTGGAACGTCCTGCAACATGGTTTAGTTGCACGTGTAGCTGCTGGCCATTTACATACAGCACGGAACAGCAGTGCTGACTGCGACATCTGCTGACGCTCAGTTCGACAAGAGCTCGGAGCTGTGCGTCATGCGCACGCATTTCTTTCCGTCTTTCTTCATTTCTCTATCCCTTTCGCCCTCACTTAGGTTTAAGCATACTTACTTAGATTTAATTACGTAAATAGTAAGATTACGTTTACTTAGATGTAAGCGCACGTTATGGAACCCCAGCAGGTCAAAATTAATCCGGGTTTCCCGCACTATGCGACTTGTGAATATTATGAAAATTATGAATGAATAAATTTCAATTTCAGTTTCCCTTCAGTAACCTACTGGGCAGTCCTACAACATAAAAAAAAAACCATAATTTTTTTAGGTGTGTTTGGGAGCAGAAAGCACTAAAGACGGGACATGTAGCGAGATGAGACAGGACCTTCCTCCGATGCCTGACTTAAGACGTCGCTAACACGAAAGGTGGTTGATAACCGTTATAAAGGAGCCCCGTAACAGAAGAATCACGCACTTAGGAAGGGAAGGAGGGTTGGGGGTGGAGGCGCCGTCTCTTGTATATCCAGAATGTCCTCTCGGCAAACCTCGCCTGCCCGCTCGAGACCCCGGTCACCGTGGGCCGTGATTCGTCTCTGTCAACCGTGCCGCGACCGGCTGCTGTCCGGTACTTGGCAGCCGAGTGTGTATATAGTACATAATACATAGCTCGCGCGCTTTCTTCCACGCTGTGGCGGTCGATGCTATATCCGATGGTGGTGGCCGCCATCGGCGTTGCTTCCACCACCCCGCTGTCAGGACCCACGCACTCGTCCATCAATCTCGATTCGACCGCTGCGCCGACACCCCCTGGCCCACTCGAAGAACGCGTCCGGGGCCCGGACTCGAAGAAAGGAGCGAGCCAGTGAAGAAAGCCTCGCGGAGCTGGGTCTCGGCTTTCGCTGCATGCTCGCCCTATTGCGCGCTTTCTGCACCGCAGTTCCAGCGCCGCTGTCTTTGAGGCTCCGGAAGCTGGGCCCAGTTTCGCGTATTAGCAACAAGACTACGGCGAAACCTTCCCCCTCCCCTCGCCATCCCCCCTCGTTGGTTAGAATCCACGGTAGAGTGTATAAACGCGACTGTATACGAGGACGTAGAAACGGACAGATACGCAGAAACAGCGCTGTGCCTGTGTATCTGTTTCTTTCGACGTCCTTGTACAGTCGCGCTTATACACTCTACCATCGTATGCCGTGCTTTAGGTTCGCGTTAAGTAACACCAGGATGGTCAAAACCACTTCAGAGCCCCGCACCATGCTGCGTCCCTCGTTACTCGGATTCAGCGTTTTCGGACAAATCCGAAAAAAAATCTCCGAAATAAACACTCGCCGCTGAAAAATTTTCTGAATTCGGATTTGTCCGAAAAACCAACGATGTTGAGGACACGCAGCCTTAAAATTCTCGAAGATAGCATTCGTTACTCGGAATGGCCAATGCATCTTGCCGCGAACATATCAGTGCATGACGTCTTCAAAAAAAAAAGAGTCGCACGCCAGAACTCAACAAACTGAGCTGCAGATGCAAAAAAAAAAAGCATAATCGAAACAATTTTTATTGGTAAGGAAATGTTCGTCTATGTCAAGTAGATGGCGAAGTACACAGAAAGAGCGCCACTCACCGCGGTCTCCCTATTACACTCTCTCCCATTCGACCCGCCGTGGCTGCTCAGTGGCTATGGTGTTGTGCTGCTGAGCACGGAGGTCGCGGGATCAAATACCGGCCACGGTGGCCGCATTTCGATGGGGGTGAAATGCGAATACACCCATGGTACTTAGGTTTAGGTGCACGTTACGGAACCCCAGGTGGTCGAAATTTCCGGAGTCCTCCACTACGGCGTGCCTCATAACCAGAAAGTGGTTTTGGCACGGAAAACTCCATAATTTAATTATATTTAATTTTTTCTCCCATTCGGCGGTGCTACACACAGTTTCCTCCATATCAGTATGCACACACAGGAGCACGTAAAGACCCATTGTCACCACCAATTTGCCCCGAACACTCGAGCCTTAATTGTCATTGTTTGCCCTATAGTTGTGCCAGATACCAATGATGTGCCCCGACTGGCCGCAGGCTATTTTGTAGTATCAGGCATATGACGTGAAACGAATTGTAGGGCCGACGGTGTTGGGCCGACATCATCGGGGGAACAAAAGGCACGTTCCACAAACGCCCGCTATGGCCCTGAATAGCGCGGGCTAACGCTTCCAGCGCTTGATCTGGTACGCGTAAGTACTCAAGATAGTGGCCGGAGTGATTGGTTGTGCAACGCACGCGTGATGCGAAGGTTGTGGGTTCGTATACCACTGGCGTAACTTATCTTTTGGTCGACTTTTATTTCCTTTCTCTCTTCATTGTTTCCGGCAGTTCAATTTCAACCACAGCAAATTTGTGCTTTCCTTGGCTTTCATTGTCTGTCGGCTTTATGTGATCGGGGTTGGAGAGGGTCACACGCAGTGGCCGTGATGACTTGGTGCCACCTGCTCTTAGGACACTGATTCGTTTCAGACAAATCCAGGCATCGGTTGGATTTAGGCTCGTCAGATGCCCTATATTGACAGATCTGAATGGTTCAGCAACGGGATGTCGCATGAAGCGCGGGCTGCATTTCTGTGCCAGCGCACTCTGCTCAATATTTCAGCTCCCAAGAACTGTCTTTGTTCGGCGCTGATTCAACGCAGCGGCTGATTTTCTTCTGGTCGCTCCGATGCTCCAAGAGCATATCTCACTACAACGTCATCTCGTGATAAACGTTGGTCGAACAACGAATATCGCTGGAACTATAGTGTTTCCACAAGGAGGCTTGCTCTTGTGAGAGCAACAATGGCTTGTCAGACGCGTATGGTTCCTCGCAAAGTACGTGCAGTCTCCTCCCCGTGCCTGTCATGATCTGCTAGGACTTCTCGACAACGTTTGAAATTTGGAGTCGATTAATGTAGCCGTGACTTCGACACCTCGGTCACGCAGTGGTTAAACTTTGCGAGTTTACCAGTCCTCGTCGTTTAGATCGCCCTGTCGGGTGAATCGCCAGTCCAGCTTACTCACTGAATCCGCCGGTTCGCTAAGCGCAAACAGTGCCGAATGCTGTCGGAACAATGAGAGAGAGAGAGAAAGAAAGAACAAACAAATAGCTACGATCACACATGTGCGACACCCGGGAGACGGCAAACATATGCTGCATTTGGCATCTACCAGCCCCCTTTCCTCTCACCCTACGATGACGGGAGGCTGCACGACAGCTACACGCCACGTGACGGAGCGCGTCAGGGCCACGTGATGTGCTCTCTCCGTCCGAAACGTCGCGCAACATCCCTGTCAGGCGCGCCAATCCGAGCTGGCTCCCAAGCAACTGCTCCCCCTTTGTTTTCCTCTTTCACACACTTTCTCTCTTCGTCGTCGCTCTTGTGAGCTCGAGAACGATATCTCCCGGTGTGGGCTTGTGTCCCCGTCAGCCGAGCGCGCCTGCTTGCTATCCTTTGGCTAAACAATGGCGGAGCTCCCGCCACGCCGCTGACGCTGCTGGCGACATCCGGCGGTGGCCTCGGGATTATCGCCTCGCTTCGCCTAATCCCTTGCAGGCCGTTTCGTAACGACAGGATTATAAGGGACGGGACTGCAGGGTAGGGGACTCGAATGCGTGGTTAGAGTCTGCATTATACGTACGTGTAATGTACCAGAAACGCAAACTTGTCGAGGAAGGACGAAACGAACGGTGCCTTTAGCTGTAGGCTATAGCAGGACTTGCACGTGAGTTCTTGCTGTACTTGTGACGTAATCGTGAGAAGTCGCACCCCGCCGAGCTGTTCGTTATCTGTGAGAATGACCGTTATTCGTACAAACGGCGTCCAGGATGAAGGCGGTGGGAGGATTAGTAAAACGTCTTTATTTAAGGGCCTGCAGCGGCATGGGGGAACATCACGCTCGTCTGTTCACAGAAGGAATCCAAACGGGCTTCCCAGATGTGTGAGAGAGGAGCGTGTGTAATAAGGTTGTTCAGTCATGTCTGTGATGACCGTCTTCGTCTTGCGTGCTGACTTTGGCTTGGGCGGCATGACGATATTCGATGTCTACATTGCGCAGGAAGCGTGATGTCAATGCCGCGCACTAACACTTTACAGTGGTCCGAGCGGAATAGACAATAAACGTCGAGCTGCCAACACCGACGGCTTTTGTGGCGAAGCTGTTTATGGGTAGGTTCTGACGGATCTCGTCTCCGTAGATATAGACCAACAATTGTTCATACATAGGCTGATCCCAAAGATGGTGCAATACCGGGCCGACCCGTGGCGGAGGTTGAAGCAGGTGTTAAGCACTTTCCACACATAGGCCGACCCCGAAGATAGTGCAATGCCGGGCCGACCCTCAGCGGAGGTGCAGTTCGCTATTAAGAGCGCCAACATTCACAGCCTCGCTGGTCATCCTTCTTCACAGAGTGGAAGGGCACTGAATGTTTTTTCCTTCGGCCTTCCCTCGTGCACCGCCGAGGTACGACGCTTGCAACGCCGCTGGCGGCCCTTCTCGTCGTGCTAGCATGGTGAGACGCCTGGTAGCTGCCAGGGAGATGTTCCTGTTGCGGAGCAGAAGTTGCCTCGCGTGCTGCGTGGCACCAACATCTGTTTTACCCCACACACTGTTTTTTAGAACACCGTCCTAGGTGGTTCGGCGCAACGCTAAACAGTCCTCTTATCACTTCAGTGCTTCGCTGTTCGTGCGAAAGTGCGCTTTCTTTTTTTTTTTTTGTTCCGAGGTTTCCGAACCTGCATAATTTGCTCGTCCTCATCGTCACAACGCCATTCGTGTTTTCCTTCTACGGTGTGGTCATCAATAGGCTTCTCAAACATACTGGCCTATCTGCACTGGTGGTGTGTGGTCTAAGAGACAACTGACGCTTATAAGCGCATCTTCTCGGTATCGTCGGATGGCCGCAACTTAATTAAGTCGCAACGACTTAGACGAGAAGAAAACAACGATACTAAGAAGACTAAAATATGAAAGATGGCTTTGCGCAGCTACACGAGTGTAGCAGTGGCAGAGCGGTCTGCCTGCGCAACACCCGGAAAGCTATTAAGCAGGTATACATCCTCGCGGGCAACGACTTGCGCACCGTGCAAGTGTACTGTTTCTTTTTTCTGTGTTTTTTTTTGCAACACGTGGTCCACGTCCTTCGGCGCGCCCACCAGGAATCGGCGGTTATAAAGAGGGTCTTATTCATGTCCGAGCACCTTTGCCGTTCTCATAGCACTTGCTCTCTCCTCATGCACACACGCACACACGCCGAAAAGAAAGAAAGGAAATCCCAGGGGTGGTCCGCGGTTTCTTCTTTAAACGACTCGGCAAAGAGCTTTAGCCGATCACGGCCTGCGGCTTCGGGTATAGGCGGTGCTTCGAATGGCTCCTTGTTGGTTTGAACTCTGACCTCCTTCTATTCCGCTTCGCCGTGCAAACAGCGTCCGTGACTCCGACCTCAACTTCGACGGTGTTCGAGTTTTCCTTTAACGATTGTACTCCTCTTAGCGGTTGTCTGCGGCCGTTTGTATTCCATCACCGCCGCTGGAGCGTCTTGCCCGTAGCCCTGCGCGGTAGGTATGTATAGGCGACGGCTCTTTCCGCCGAGTGAGCGCAAAGTACCAGCGCTTCTTCGAGTGAACCGACGTCGCGCGGTTTGAGCGGCAACCACGTGCACGCGACATTCAGGCGACAGTCGGTGCGACAGGCAGGCCACGTGCACGTCGCGCTGTCGCGTCGCAGCCAACCACGGGCTCGCGACATCGCGGAAAAAAAAAAAATGTGGCGACAAATTTTACACTGCTGTCCGAAGAAATACAATCGCGCGCCCGTAAAAAAATCGCGAACCTACGATGAGACCAATGTTGTAACAAACGTGTATTAGGGCTTAGCTTTAATATGCTCTCATCGCCAGTGAAAATCAGTTGCGTGCCGCCAGCGTGAAACGTTGTGGTGCCATCGGGTAAGGAAAAAAAAATGGCTGTGGCTTAGCTAAGGTTAAGCCCAGGATGCGAAGCATACTAGCCTTTATTTTAGTTGTTGAACCACTGTTTAGCTTGGTGAACTGCTGTTGCTTGGCTATATTTGGTTCGGCTAGACGAAGAAACAACTCATGCAGGCGAGCGCACGAGCTGAGACCCGGCTATGTAGCTACGCGGCCGCAAGCGAGCGCACGAGTTGAGCCTCCGCTTTTGCAGCTGTTATGACGTCATATGGTAGCTACGCGGCCGCGCGCGGCGCAGCAAGGAAGAGCGTGGTTGTGCGGCTAGTATGCTTCGCATAAAAATACTTAGAGGACGCTAAAGCTTATTCTTTTAGAGTGGAACGCCGTAGCTTTCGAAGATCCCCGACTGCTTCTGGGGCACTGCAGCTTATGTAACCGTAATGTTTACCGGGAAACGCTGGCTGCCAACGTTGTGCGCGAAGGCGAGCTTTCTGGTAGAAACGCTGCCCCTTGCGTCGGCCGATCGCGCAAAAAGTGAGCAGCCGCGCCAAAAGATTACGTAAATTCAGCTTTCTGTTATTGTTTAGCAGCTTCGTTGTTTCAGTCTGGGAAGATGTAACTTGAAGTACATGGGCTATCTGTGTTTCGTTTCGTGACATTTGTGTGTATAGGCTGTCATTCTCAAAATTCCGAGGAATAACTTAGTCAAGAATGGAAGACGAAGCATGAGCAACTTTAGTGATAGAATCGTATGGAAATGTAGCCTTCATACAGATGGTTTCGCTCGCGCGATAACAGCTCCGAGTGTGCGGCCCCAAGAAACTTGAGGTCACTGGCCTTTTCAGTCTACTGTGCCGGAACACAAAGCGCGTCTTTAATATATTTCACTGCGCGGAAAGTTACCTTTAAGGTTTGAGATAAAAGACATACGCATTGTGCTTCAAGATTAATACGGAACATTTTTGGTGTAACTTACGGCGACCTTCGTTATGCACAGAGGAAAAGTGCTATAGAATGTGCGGGCTTCGAATTTAGCGCACTCCTGCTACTGCTACTCGATATGGCCGCCAGAGCCTTTCTTGCTCGCTATATTTAGCGGGCTACGTCAATAAGCAAAATCGGAAGCTGTCAACAGGCCTATGTTTGTAAACAGTGAACTTGTCTATACCGCATGCCATTAGCTATAGGCGCGGAATATATGTAGACCTAAATATACAGGGCAATTTTCGCTCACGGACAACACCGCCGACGCCGAGAGCGGATTTTCCGCGACACGGGGCCCTAAACGCTATTGCTTTAAAAATTCAAAACGCTTTCGCGGCTCTTAGTATCGTCTCGGGCCTAACTGCGACAAAACAAACAACTGATCTCAATAATAGAGAGTCTTAGATTAGGGGACGCAAGCGGCTTGCGTACGCAAGAACTAGGGGCGACGGTACTGGGCATGCGCAGACGGAGACGTAGGAGTCTGAGCATGCGCAGTATCGTGGCCCCTAGTTCTCGCGTATGCAAGCCGCTTGCGCTCCCAAATCTAAGACTCTCCGTTAACGACAAAACAACGGCGATAATTTGTCCTCAGCTGGATATGAGATGGTTGATGTAACTATTTATTACTATTATGTTTTTTCTTTTTTTCTTTTTTTTTTGCTGTCACGTCGGAAAGCAAGTTGCAAGAGCGAATTTATATCGAATGGCAGGCGGACTGGTTGTTGCCATATTGTTGCGCAATCGCGCCGTCGCCGCGCGGAAATCAGGGCGGCATGCGAAATTTTCCTGCTGGTGCATTGGCTCTGTAGCGGTGCGCTACCGCGAGCACGAAGTCTTGGGTTCGATTCCTGTCCATGGCAACTGTATATCTAGTAGGTCGGAATTCAACAACGAACGTGTACTTAGTTTCATGGACACGTTAAAAAAAAACAACTTCCACCTTACCAGAACTGTGCCGGTGTCCTCCGTTGCAGCGTTTTTCGCAGCACCAGTGTTTTTTTTCAACGTTAAACTCCCACGAATCGATTAAATTTTGCAGCGGCTTTCTATTCGCATGTTCCGACGACTACACTCGTAAAAAAATTATGTGCTTTTACATGCCGAACAACCACGATATGATTTTGAGGCATGTCGTAGTGGGGGACTCCGGAAATTTGTACCACCTGACGTTCTTTAATGTGCGCCTAAGTCTGAGTACACGGGTGTTTCTCGCACTTCGCCCCCATGGAAACGCGGCCGCCTTGACCGGGATTATATACCGTCACCTCGCGCTGAGCAGCCGATTACGCTCTTCAATATTGATTTTTAAAAAATCCAGCACCCGATTCATCCGGTTTCTCCCGCGGCTGACATCCTTACGCTCAAAGGGATACCGACATCATATTTTCGGCTATTCGTTTTTATTCGTGTTTTAAATGTAACTCATACAGTTATAAGCGCTAGAAAAAAAAAAAAACATCCTGACAATTGCCTCAGAACACAATGCATAATTTAAGATAACAGCTTTTCTACAGTCAGTTTCGGTTTCGCTTCTCACCAGGATACTGTGTCGCGGATACTGTGTCACTCCGGCTCGCGCGGCCGTGTGCTATGTTGCTACATCGGCCCTCACGAATGAGCGTACGAGGCGACCGAGCGATCCAGAGCTCGGTTGCTCTTCAAGACAAAAAGAAAGAAAAAAACAACGCGGAGGGGCAGTCGGTGATTTGATGGCAGTGCGTCAATGGATCGAGACTCGGGCAACTGGCGGAACTACGCGTATACCCGCTGAAGCAAGCAAGCACTCCGCAGAATGTCCTTTTGTTCTCGGCGCAGGGTATAGACGGTATACAGTGAGAGTGTCTTCCTGCGAAGACGTAGGTAGCGAAGCACTTTGCCTCCTGGGAGGCGATTGTCACGACGCGTCCGAGCAGGGGAGCCACGTTAGAAGAACAATGGTCAAGACGGTTGCTTGCAGGACAGACTCTTTGGGAAGGGACGAACCCTCCCACAAATCCTAAGCCATTTTTTTAAAACGAAGCACTCACATCGCACGAACACATCACTATAGTGTGCCGCCGCGGGAAAAGCCTGTTCGGAATACACATGAAAGTCCAAGTGCAGGACCTCAAAATGCGATAGATGTAGAAAACGCCCAACGTCGAGCGCACACAAACCGCAAGTTCTCTGCCGCGATCGTGCGGAGCATTACGCAAGAGGTCACGGCGCGGGCCCGCTTTCGAGAAGCCGGCTCACGTTGGCTTGGCTCGTCTTATCGAGGCCTTGGCGAACCGCCCCGGGCCACAATGAGAAGGATGGCTGCCCCCTTCGGCAGGCATCCGTTTCGGGTAAATCTCCTGTCGCTTTCTTTTGTTTTTGTTCGCCGTTCCTCTGCCTTCAATACACCCCCCAGGGCGGTCGTATAAACAAATCCTTCCTAAATGAGGCGAATTCTTTTCCTCTAGCCCGGTGCTGCACCGTGGTCCGGGCTGCCGGTTGTTTGGCTTCTCGTTAACAAGCGGCCGCGGGCCAGAACCGTATCGGCTTGGGTCGACGGGAGCGCATGGTATACCTCTTGCGGCCTGCCACTGCAAGGGCTACAAAGGAACGGAACCTCCTAGATCGCCGCACAAACGGAAGGGGCAGTAGCCTGTATAGGCTTACGCTACTTCCAAGTAGAGCGAGGCGTGGCGGCCCCGACGAAGACAAACTTAGTTCCTATAGCTTCGATCGTCCCGGATCGGCGGCTTGACTTCGACCCGTTCTCGCGGCGTACATTCCGAGCACGTCGGTCATCCTTCGTTACATTCAGGACGTCATAACCGTCGGTTGCGCCTTTTATGCGCTGAGGCGTTATCCGTTTACGCTCACATATGCTCGGTGTATCCGTCGACGCTTCGCTCTATCTCGACTCCCGCTATAGCTTTCCCTTCGTGTTTACAGAACAGCGCTGGCCATTTTCTCTTCGCTAACAATAACCGTGCCTAGATCTGTCGTCTGCTTATATTCGTCTGCTTGGGGTTTGAGAGCGACAGTCATGTCAGATCTGCCGTCTGCTTGTGTATACTGCACGTTCAGCGGAGTTTATACATATCGTCTGCAAACAGCCTTTTTTTCTTTTTCGCCGTCTGCTGCCCTATGCCTTGCCTGCGCGCGGTACATCTTGGGTTCGTCAGTACAATGTACACTCCTTGAAGGGCCATTACGTGACGTCATCCTATGTTTTCTGCCCAGTCCAAACATGGGGGAAAGACTCTGTTGTTTGCGAAGAAGGGTCATTGGCATAGAGAAGCCGACGGGTCTCCTTGACAGTGTATGAGGACTTCGGAAGTACGGAGATAGTACCCCATCTCTTGGTCGCCATGAGTGATGGATGCCTGCAGGCTCTAAGCCTCATGTGGTCAACTTGCTCATATGGCGGTGTTGTCCATACGCACTTCGGAAGACGAACATTATGTTGAAAACTTTGCAGCACTTTATAACACCGCGTTGCGAATATCCCACTTTTCCTGCGTTTTTAAAGAAATTAAGCGCAGCTCTGCTTTGACGCTTGATAAGCGCAGAATATAAAAACGTGTGGTAAAAGTAATTGCTGGAGCAGTTTAGCGTAGTGAAGTACTCTTGAAAATTATACTGACTTCTCTGGCGCACATACGTGCGCGAATACAGAAGAAAAAGGCTGATTAGAAGTGAAAAGAACAAACATATCAGGGAAACTTTTCTTTCTCGAATTTCGCGTGCGAACGACAGTGCCGACTCGCATAACGCAGTGTAACGTTATCCAATTCCAAAGTTACATCCTTGTATAGCTATTGGCAGTTTTACCGCAGAAGTAACTCTCCAGACTTCCTAGGTTATATGTCTCTAGTTGGCTTAAAACGCTGCATGATCTTTCTTTATCTACGAACAATTCAATAAGCTGCAGCAGAGGCTGTCAAAACATGTGACATCACGGAAAGCTGGTGCAGAAGTTTTCAGGTGGGCCTCGCCACTGGTCTTTCATCTTTTTCCTCCGCGTTTTTCAGGCTTTCACCAAGTTTCTCGTTCCTGGTACGATGGAGCCTTTCGGCATGCTGGTACCGTAAGTTACTATCACAAGCTTACACTAATATTATTTTGATAGTCAAGCTAGTCCATCTAATTGTAAGGAGCCTACTCAGTGTGTCCCGAAGGTCTCTCCGGCCATTGTAAAACTGCCTGCCGCTTAAGGTGCTGTGGAGCCCTCGTCTGCTAAAACAGGTTTGTCGCTGGGCCCCCCCCCCCTCGCATCATTGTAGTCGCAAGTGCTTATTTATTTATTTATTTATTTATTTTATTGCTTGATTGACTGATTCTTACAGAGTGGGCATGGTGAGAATTGCTTGAAGATGGTGTGAACTTGGGCAACTTGGTGATGTGTTGCTGATTAGCATTGAATTTGCAAAAGCGCACTGCGGACAGGCCACATGCAAATGAAGAAGCGTGACAGACACCGCGCGGCTTATGTTTGACGTTTACTGAACGATTAACGATATATACCGAGGGGGGGGGAGTAGGGTGGACAAGATCAGAGAACCGGCGATGTGAAGGAGACACGCCGGCAGGGGCGTAGCCAGGGGGGGGGGGGCTTATGGGGCTTCAGCCCCCCCCCCCCCCCGAAATTTTTTCCTGCTGTCCATGCACCGCCGTCCAAAGCGACCCCCGGCGCCGGAAATCACTCTGGATTTTGTCTAGAATGTCTTTTTGACGCTCGAAAAGACATTTAACCGCGAAGATTGCTTATTCGGGCTGGATTTCGTGGCAACGCCCATACACCGGGAGTCACATAACGCCAAGCAGGCCCATCCAAGCACAAAGTTTCAAGGGCGCTTTGATGGTGAGTGGGCTCGCCGCAGCATCTCACCAAGGCCACGGAATCAATGGAGCGCATGGATATCAATTGCGAAACTTTATGGGTATAAATCTCATAAGCTCTTGATGTGAAAGGTGCATTGACATTTCCAAAGTTGTGCTTTAGATTTTCAATTGCGGAACCTTGTGGGTTTAATGTTGTGATAAACATTTGACGCCAAAGGTCTATTGACTTTTCTAAAGTCGTGCATCGGAACATACAACGAAACAAGCCAAATCAACGCACTAGCAGACGAGTTGACAAAGCAGGCAGCGAGGTCCAATGAGTCGAAGCGTTGGGGTGGTTCATTTGTGCCGTCATGTCACATAAAAAAAATCACCATTTTTTTTAACCTACGCCAGAACATCCATGTCAAGACACTAAAGCCAGCCAAAGTAACTACGTTCTTATTTATTTTTTTTACTTTGACTTTTATTCGCGAGGACACATTGAGCCTCTTCTTTCTTTTTTCTTTTTTTTTGGTTCTTGCTACCCCACCCGCGGGCTGCCAGAGCCAGCCAGAGCGCATACGTTTTTCTCGTATGGCCCCGACCACCGTGCGGTGCACTTCGGTGCGCGTTCGGTTTGCTCTGGCCGAGTGGATTTTCACCTGACAGAGTTTTGGGCGCTTTCTGGCTAGCAGATGAGAAAAAAAGAACAATGGTCGCTCGCCGCCATCACTGTGGGGACTCGAAGGATTGCACCGCATTCCTTGAGCGGAACCTTTCCGGAAAGTCTTGTTTCGCCGCTGTAGGATACTGAGCAGTATGCGTATGGTCCTCAGTGGACCAAGCGTCTCATATTTTCTTCTGTATTCCTTCCGTAGTCCCATAAGGTGCCCGAAGTAGGCATTCGATTCTGGCCAACATACTTTCCTATGCGTTCTTTTTTTCTTTCAGTGCCTCCGCCTCACATAAAAAAAAAAAATACATTGTTGCGGCGCAGCGAATTGTCGCATGGTGAAAGTTCGATTTTGATACTTCTGTTGCGGAAAGTAATGGGCGACGGGACGCTTCAGTTGCCGGATACGTTTATTATATTATTGCGAAAGCAATTCTATGGACACTCCAGGCGCATTCCTGCCGTCGCCGTCGCCCTCATGTTTCGTATAAAGTCCAAGGGTGATAACATCGTGGCCACGCGCTGCATGCTGTATGTGCGAGTGAAAGCGTAGGAGGGGAGGTGGAATGGGTGAGCCGACGATGGTGGCTCAGTCTTGTGTGCGCAAAGGAGAAAAGCGGGGAGCAAGCGCGCCGCCTTCTATCGCGCGCAATACATTATAGGGGGAGTGGATGGAATGGGGGCGGAATCTAGGATTCTGTGAATCTATCATTGTGCAACATGTTTATTTGCCTTGTTTGACGCATTATATACAGTTACTTCTTCTTACATACATAGACTCATTGGAGACTTATACGTATACTTAAATATCTTGTTGCGAGGTTTAGTGTATACATGCAGTGAACTTTGTTTCCAGTGACACTTTTTTGTCCTTTATCAAGCCGTATTCTCGCATTTGTATATCCCATTGTATCTTTGCATTTCTAATGTACGAGGGCGAGTCAAATGAAAGTGAGCCTACCCTAACCGCGCAATAATGGTTCGGTTCATTATCTGCAAGGCATGCGCGTAGGAGAACGGCATGTCTCATTTACAATAGTGACACGCACGTGTGAAGATAAATGTTCTTTAACGCTCTCATACACTGGGTTGAATATGGTTGCTTCACATAATGAACACTTCAAAAGTTGAACAGCTCGGTGTCGCGAAGTTTTTGACAGCTGAAGGTGTTTCCAAAACAGAAACTAATCACCATATGACTGCCGTGTACGTTGAACACTTCATTTCATTGACCACTGTGAAGCGTTGGAGCAAACGGTTCAAAGGACTTTGCAAAGACATTCCAAGACCGGGCCAAAACGTCGCTTATGTGGTTAATACAAAACTGGCAAAGTTCAAGTGGGAAACGCTGCAACATCCGCCATACAGCTCAGACCTGTCACCTTGCGACTTCTACATTTTTGGGGCAACCGAAAAAACAGCTCAAGGGAACCAGATAGACTTTTTGAAGCAGCAACCCAAGGAGTTTTATAATACGGGAATCACGCGACTCGTTAGTCAATAGGACAAATGTCTAAATTCTCATGAAGACTACTTTTAAATAAAGTACCCCGTTGTTGGCTCATTCATTTGACTTGCCCTCATATATCTTGCAGAACTCCTGCTTTTTATACGTGCTCTCTGTCGCCACTATAACTTCGGTGCAATCACTCATGATACACGACAAGGGACAGCTACTCCTGCGTAATACATTGGAACAAACGACAGCGTCATTGAGATTTTTCACTGGCCATTGCATATATACAAGAATGTAAGCACGGTTCTTGAATGACAAAGTTTCATTAACATATTTGTTCTCAACTTGTTCAGTTCATTGCCTTTTACCTTTTCATATCAGCGGCATGCACTGCTTTCCTGGTTTCGAACTGATATAGTTCTAAAGCTCGTGTGATATTTTCTTTACTTAATAGACAAAAAACATGGAAGCATTGACGTCAGTTATGTTGGGCACAAATTTTGGCACATACGAGTATAATATTTTATGAAAAAATACATATTTTACTTGTATTTACAGTGCGTAGCTTTCAAGAATTCGTTTGCAGCATCTTTGGCAATGACAATGCAGTTATTATTCATGTATTTGATCCCTCGATAAATTGTTTAAGAGGAAGCTTTAGCTCGGGCCCAATCCGACGCGGCCTATTCAAATACTTGTAAAACGCAGAAACGCTTTTCTGAGATAATCCTGCTAATCGCTTTTATTGAAATTGGTTGCGTTTGGGAGAGAAAGTTAAATCCTAGTGTCTGTTGGAAACAGAACTTCGATTTAGGGCCTGAATGTTGTTTAAAATATTTTGAAAAATTCGAAAGTTTGAAAAAATAGAAGCACGATGTTTACAAACTAATAGCTATGCATGAAGAGCAGATATTGTGGTTCTGTAAACGGCATTTATTGTCACAGTCAAAGCGGACAAGTTTGCTGTGTCAATTTGTATCTTACGTGAATTGGTTACGTTGTGTACAAGGGTTCTGCAAAAGCCGTATTTCCACAATACTAAATTTTTTTGAGATTCATGTGTAGCATATCTATTTGGTCCGCTGAAGATGTACTATTAGATGCAATTCACAGAATTGTGATATCATTTTTCATTGTTGAGTCACGGAGTTTTAAACTTGATAGTTTCGTTTTCTGAAAAATTTCGGCCAATTTTTAATAAATAATTGACAGCCTCAATGAAAAATTCGAAACCAGTAGTCACTAGAATTATGCTTTTTCTTTTAAATGCAACAAACCTCCTCAAATTTGGTGAAGTAGTTGCAGGGAAAAACGAATTCCCCTTCTACATGTACTTAAATAGGAGCACCAGACCGAAAGCTTACTCCTAAGGAGGAGGCTAAACTGGAACGTGCAGCTATATATATATATATATATATATATATATATATATATATATATATATATATATATATATATATATATATATATATATATATATAGGGCCAGTGGCGTAGCCCCCCCCGAACAAAATTTCTGGCTACGCCACTGCACGCCGGATATTCTTGTCTTAATGCGTTACATAAATGACGTGAGGCGGACGGGGCCCGATACCCAAACGTGATCACACGCGTGTGCACGGGAGAATATATATATCGAAGCAGCAGCAATTCATCTTGAAAAAAAAAAAAAGGTTGCGTCAGCGCTCCGTCCTTATCCTTACCGAGTACGAACTCTGTTACCTCATACGCGCTTCTTAAATATGACCTGTTGTATGTTTTTCCTCGGTCTATACTCTGTTCATATTTCAACAGACGTAAGTTCAGAGCAGCGCCGTTCTTGTCCCACTTGTTCATTTGCCATGTGTCCGGTTCATGGTGCGTTTTTGCAAGTTTAATAGGGAGCGTTAGATTAGGTTGCCCAAGTGCTGCGGAGGTACGGAAACCGCCAGGCGCATATGAAAGAACACAGAGTGTGCACACCACAATGGAGTTAGCGTCCCTCAACACTTAAGTACCGTGCTCTAAAACTCTCTGACGTAAGCTTTTGATCGTTACGATTTCAATGGATGGCTGAGCAATTAGCAACACCGATGTTTATTGCGTCGTGGTCTTCCCCAGCAGATGTAGCGAGTCAGTTTACAGTGCGCTTGGTATAAATTCTCGTCACTTTCATTTTCCTCATTTTATCAAACAGCCAATCACTACTACTACTACTGCTACTACTACTACCACCACTACTACTTTCATCGCCACTAGATTGTGCTCGAGTGCGTACTAGAAACTTCGATACATGCCCACCGTGAAAAGCCACGCCCCCTTTCGCGCGACCGTTCGACGAGCTGCGCCGTGACAATGGATAATGGCTGCGTTGATACTGGTCATTATGCAAATACTGCGCCTGCCCGGCGAAGAGCAGACAAGCCGGTCGTGCTACAGCGAGTCCACTTGCTCGCGCAGCCGATGAATATGCATGCGCTTCGAAGTCAACAGTCCTCGCCTGCGAGGCGAATGATCGGTTATCGATGACTCTGACCCCGATGTCGCGCGGGCCGCGCGCACGCAGTCTGAGGTGGGCAGCGAAGTGTCCGTTTTCTCTGCGCACTTTCGTCGGCACTATAGCTACAACCGGTGGTCCGAGCTGTATCGCTTAACGACGTATTGTATCGCCAAGGGGCAACTGAAAAGGAGACTCAGAGATGCAAGTCACAGACGAAAAAGAAAAAGGCAAACACACCACCTAGCCCAACAGCGAGTCCTCCTGCAAGCCGTATTGGTTTTACTTGCGATGGCAAGCTGCTCTCGGCGTTTACATCGGTCACTGAACGCTCTTGTATGAAGCCTCTTGTTGTGTCATGTGAGCTTCCGAGATTTGTAGTCAAGGAATTTTTCTCTCTCTTGCGGTATGGCACATTGTATAGGGTTGGTACTGTAGGGTTCGATCCAGAGAGAGACAGAGAGAGAGAAACAACCTTATTTAGTCGCCTGCAGAACGACACCATGACTAAATGGCGCCATGACGCGGGCCCTGACGTCTTCTCAGCGGGTGGTCTCTACTCAACTCCAGCGCGTGTTACTCCCGCGGTCGGTCGTCCTGTGGGGCAACGTTTCTTCGGTTTCGCTCGGCCTTTGTCTTTCGAGAGCCGCCGAGACCTGCTGGACGGCCCAGGTTTGGCTTTCGTGGTCGTAGCATACCGCCGCAGCCGCGAGTCGTGGCGGAATCGTTGTACTTGTCTAAGCTTCGTCGGAGAACTTGGTGCAATCCCATATAGGATGTGCATCAGGGTTGCCCTCTCACGCTGGCACACGCGGCACACATCACTCACATATAATTTAGGGTACAGATTCATTAACACTGGGATTGTTAAGGAACCAGTTTGCAATTGTCTGAACAGCACCGCCTGCGCTCGGCTCAGCCCCGGGTGCGGGGGCCAGAAATGCCCGTGTGCGGCTCATTGAGTGCACGATGAAGTACCCCATGTGGTCGAAATTAAACCGCATTCCCCCACTATGGCTGCGTGTCTCGTAATCGGATCGTAGTTCTGGCGCAAAGAACCATAGAATTCAAAAAAGAAAAGAAAACAAAAATAAAGTGCCATGCTATCGACGCAATCCTAGGATCGCCGAACGCACGAACGCATGCGCACAAACGATAACGTCGCTTCGCTTTATTTAAAATAGTTCGAAGCTGTTCCTTGCCGCTTCGCCAGGAATGCATTTCCTCTCATTGCTGCTGGGAATGGCAGTGTGACCTCGAGCGGCGAACGCTGTTAAGAGAAAACAAGAGTTACCGCCGGCGTGCCGGGCAACTTATTAGTTATCCAAAACATGGGCGCAGCTGCAAGAACGAGGGCCGTTATACTAATGGGTGAGTGCCGAAGGTCACGACGCGAGGGGTCGCTGAAAGACGATCTACACTTTAGAGTGCTGACAGGGTGAAACAAAGACGGGCGTGATCGAGAGAGATACGGGCCAAAAGGGAGACCACTCTAACGAAAGGGGTTCGACCTCACCACGGGGAGGGGGCAGGGGGGGGGGATACTGCTCGCGTAAAAAGAAGGAAAGAAAGAAAAGGTGGAGAGGGAGCGACACGTATTACAGAAAGGGCGAGCTGGGCGTGGCCCAGACGGAGAGGGAGCGTTGGAAACGGTGCTGAGGACAGCCGAGCGTATCGCTTCTATATTCCTGCATGTAACGAACGTTTGGGCTGTCTTGGCTGCAGTAGTGCATTTATTCCAGGGAAATGTTTCTTCTTCTTTTTTAAACGGTCCCCGCCTACCCACCGAGAACAAACAGTCGTAACGCAAAGAGAATTAAGAACGCGCGCGCCCTCTATACCGAATAACGCGCGCCCTACACCAGCGCCATGCCACGGCTGTCTTCGGCAGCCTCCGCATGCCGGTGGTCCCGCGGTTTCTCATTTACGGTGCGTCGTTTCGCTGCTTTCTCGTGCTTATTGCTTTCACTCGCCGTCTCGCCAACACCGCGACGGGGAGGGTTTTGTTTTCTCTTTTAATTTCTTGTTCTATTCTTCTTTCTCTCTCTTTTTTTTTTCCCTGCAACGGACGCGCGCGCGTGTGGTGTTCGCAGCGTTCGGGCCGCCGTAAAATAATTACCGAATAGCGCCGCTCGGCGGCGTGCCAGTCGTCCGGGGCAGTATAATGAGCTTCCCTTGTCGGGCTAATAAGCGGGGCCGCCTCTCAGCCCTTCACTCCTGAACACACACACACGCACTCTCACTCTCTCTCTTTCCGTCCAGCAATAGCGCTATTTAGTGCATGCGGCTTCGGCGGCGAGAGATAAAGGAGAGGGGGGGAGGGGGAGCGTATTTAGGACGGGTAGCACTTACGGAGCTCATCGCTGTATTGCCGCATCTGCAGAGTCGATATTTGAAGTCCCGCGCACGGCCGGATTCTTATACCGACCCTTGTTTGCATAGCGCGTGGACTGTGGGCACTGGGAAAGAGGGAGCAGTGGAGAGGGGAACTGTTCTGGGTGCGGGCGGACGAGAGGGAATTCATAAATAGCAGACGCGGCGCGTATTTGGTGCGTCTTGTGTTTTGCTCTCTGTTTGAATGTTTCCTTCTTAGTTCGGCTGGAGACTTGGACCGGCAGAGCACTATTTTTTTTTTCTTTTGAAAATTGGAAAGTATTGGAGCATGGAGGTAACGTTCTCGTAGGGACGGCATTCGGAATGACTGGACTTGTTTCACTGTGTACACAAGTTTTCGAGTGTGCTATAGATTTTCGGTCCTCGCGCTCCCGTGCGGACCGGTATTCCTATGCGGTAATGTCTCGCAATTTGGGCGCCTGCTATGAAATGCAAGCTAGCATTGAAGGAAGTGGGCAAAAGAAAAAGAAATGAAGGCAGCGCAGAAGTGGTCTCGAATCGCCACTAGATGTAGCCTCCTCTTGCGCGGGGGAAGAGATGAGGGCACTTCTTTTTCCTTCGAGCAAGTTGAGAATATCAACAGTTACACGTTAGAGCCACAGAAGTGAAAGTCACTGTTCATTAGAAACGCGATGGGAAACTATATTAGATTTTTGAATACGACGCGGGAAGCCGCAATAACGAAAGAAAGAAAACGTTGGTTTGAATGAACTCGCGCCCGGTGGGATATGGGGAGGGGGGCTCCTGCATTAACGAAAAAAAAAGGGGTGGGGGGTGGGGGAGGGGATAGGTAATGTCGGAGCCAGGACGTGTCCTGGCATAGCAAGCATAACGACAGCTTGACATGTAGCGACTCAGCGAAGGAAATGAAGTCGGAAGAATGGAAAAAAATATCTTTGTGTGTGCGCAAATGTTTTAGTGCCTGAAAAAAAAAAGAAAGCTCCCTGCTCTAAAGAACAAGATTGAAAATCACGCTTTCGGGAGCGTATATTGTGCTCCCTTTCCTTGTCTCTTGACGCCTAACGAATAGCGAGAGAAGGGAGAAATGCTTGTGCGATTTGAGGGGATTAAGGGAACACACCGTTTCCATATCAAATTTGTGGTATACGAAGAGCACTGTGAATACACAGGTCACTTCCGTATCTTGTGTCTGTATGCGTTCGTTGTATGATAAGTGCATTTGTCTCATCTTTATGTCCTTACCATTATTTGTCGTTGAACGCCGACCTATACAGTAGCCACACCACATGGCAGTGGTCAAGGCACTCTTGAAATTTTTACTTTCGGGTTGCCTATTGGAGAGACTGTAGTTCCCTTAGACGTTCAGGACCTTCCCTATCGTTCTTCTTTTCGTTTCTTGGTTTTTCTTTCCGCAGTTCTTTCCATCTTTCATTTCCCCTTACCCAGTGCAGGGTAACGAACCAGAATGTTATCCGGCGAACTTCCCTGCCTTTACAATCCCGTCTCTCTCTCTCTCTGTCGTTGCTTTACTTTAGTCTTACCCCCGTATGCAGAAATGCAACTTAAGTCGAAGCCCATGCTTGACTTATCCGAGTGACGCCTATCGGGAACGTGCCGAAGGAAACGCAGTGAGCGTCTTTGGGCACGTTAACGCCAGGCGTCATCTAAATAAATTCAAGCATGTGCTTCGACTTAAGTTGCATTTCTGAATATGGGGGTTAGTGATCTGTCATCTTGTTCTTTATTTTCTCTCAACTTCCCTCATTTCTATCTTCAACCTCTGTTTCTATCCCTGCCGTCCTAAAGAACAGCATTTGGGCACTTGCGAATGGCAGTCTCGCTGTTGTTTTTGTTACGGAAACACGATGCTCGCCTGTGTGTACGTTAACTTTACAGCCGCTTTCACAGCGTTATTTTTCGTCTACTCCTCGTTTTGAAAATTTCACATCGTTTGGAGCACGTCTGTCAATTAAGAGAAGGGGAGCAGCCGACGCCGTCTGTAGGCGCCAACATCTCCTTGAATCCGGATGACAATAATGACAAAAATAAAGACGGTGCTGTCGTGAGATGGCGAGCCTTCCTCGTTCCTTGTTTTTTCTATTTTTTTTTTCGTTTCAGTCGCATCCGCACAAAGCGAGGCACCAATGTGAATGGGTGTACCCCAGAGTGCAGGAGCTGGCCGAGAGATATGTGTTCACCCCCCACTGCATTACTCAATCATGCATGTTCAAAGAACCGGGGGGGTCTTTTTTTTCATTTGTTTTTTTTTTCTTCGCCGCAAGCGAGCGGCTCTCCATGAATACTAATGATTGGGATGCCGCCTGTTGCGAGGGAAATTTTTCGCTGTCACTTTGTTTACGCGGGTGGGCGGCCATGCATTACAAAATGCATAAAGTTCGCCACCGAGAAAACATTATTCTTTATTCTCTCATATTGCGTTTGCATGTTTGTTTGTTTGTTGACGAGAACAGTCGTCGAGAAACGCGCCTCGTTTTCATGGGAAATTGACGTCTTCTGATTCAGATTTTCTTGTCTCCGCCGAGTTTATCTCTTGGCGTCAACCGTGTGCTTTTAAATAAAGAGAAACTGTATAAAAGTATTGCGGTACAAGGTACAAGGTACAAGGTATACGATTGCTCGCAATGATTTATCCGCGCTTTCATTTTTATTTTTTTAGCGAGCAATCAGGTCATTCATGCTATGCAGCAAGTGGCGCGCAGCGCATGGGACTTACCTGGGTGGCATATCGGAGATTGTCAGATCGTACACTTCCGGTAATCGCCATCATTAACATAAACACGATCATCATGTTCGTCGTGGCTGTCATCGTCATCATCACCGTGGGTCCACTGCAGGACAGAGACACCTCTCCGAGTGATCTCCAATTACCCCTATCTGTCTCTCGGACTCTATCCTGTACCCTGCAAATTTTCGAATCTCGTTGGACCGCGTATAGTTCTTTGCCTGGTGTTCCACAGCGTTTGTATTCCCTTGGAAGCTGTTGTGCTACACATAAAGACAAGCGCAATATGGTCGCTGTACAATATGTATCGAAATTCGTGTCATTCCTCTTTATCTCAACTATAGAATATCACCTACCCCGGTTTGTTCCCTAGGCCACCGCGCTATCTTCATGTCTGTTAACGTAGCGGCTGACACTTTTTCGTTCCATCACTTACTGGGCTCTCTTTCTCAAGCCTTCGTCATTTCTTTCATGTTAGTTTTTTTATTTATTTGTTCAAGTTGCCACCCCATATTGGTGGTTGCTCAGGTGGCTCGCGACCGCGGTGGCCTTATTCCAATAAGAGAGGCACGCAAAAAAGACGAAAAAAAGAAAAAGAAATAAAGAAAGTTCGGCAGAGACACTTAACACTGCTTACGTGTGGGAATGCGAAGGTATTGTAGTCGCTTTGGGGAAATGTTTGCGCTTAGGTATTCATCCGTGTGTCTCACGTGCACGTTATAAACTTGCGCAACTTTTCTTTTCGTGTTCCCTTGCTTCGTCTTCTGCGGGGTGCTTACGTAGGTGACCAGGTTTCGCAGGTGCCGCTTAAATAGACGCTTCGGAGTGCATGTGACTCGCTGTGACTCGAAATCCGAAGAGCATGTGACTCGCTGGAGCCAGCGACGGGACGTGTGCAATGACGGCACGCACTAGGCACACCTCATTTTATACACTGATGATTTGGCGTCGAGAGTGCATCGCACGGGGTGCAAGTGACGGGGTGCAAGTGACGGGGTGCAAGTGACGGAGAGCAAGTGACGGAGAGCAAGTGACGGAGAGCAAGTGACGGAGAGCAAGTGACGGGGTGCAAGTGACGGAGAGCAAGTGACGGGGTGCAAGTGACGGAGAGCAAGTGACGGGGTGCAAGTGACGGGGTGCAAGTGACGGGGTGCAAGTGACGAGGTGCAAGTGACGGAGAGCAAGTGACGGAGAGCAAGTGACGGAGAGCAAGTGACGGAGAGCAAGTGACGGGGTGCAAGTGACGGAGAGCAAGTGACGGAGAGCAAGTGACGGGGTGCAAGTGACGGGGTGCAAGTGACGGGGTGCAAGTGACGGGGTGCAAGTGACGGAGAGCAAGTGACGGAGAGCAAGTGACGGAGAGCAAGTGACGGAGAGCAAGTGACGGAGAGCAAGTGACGGGGTGCAAGTGACGGGGTGCAAGTGACGGGGTGCAAGTGACGGAAAGCAAGTGACGGAAAGCAAGTGACGAGGTGCAAGTGACGTGACGTGGCGTGTGCAATGACGCACGCGCTAGGCACAACTTCACAACAACGGCTAGGCACAACGCAGTCAACCATAACTGCGGAGTCACCGTGGCGTTGGGGAAGCTTGCTCGTCTCGCACCCAAAAGGTCCGGTGTTCGATTCCCACCCAGACCGAAATGTACCACATTGTCTTTTCAATTCCATTAATTGACTTTGTTTATGGAAGCCTGCATGACAAATTCGACGTCAATCCGAACATTCTCGACGTGTTTTTACTCGTCGTGCCATCGACAACTTTTGGTACCATCTTTAGGTCACGCTGCCGACAACGCTGGATTTTCGCGTAATGTGGCACATCATGCTATCGCATTAAAAAAAATGGCTGTGGCTTAGCTAAGGTTAAGCCCAGGATGCGAAGCATACTAGCCGTTATTTTAGTTGTTGAACCACTGTTTAGCCTGGTGAACTGCTGTTGCTCGGCTATATTAGGTTCGGCTAGACGAAGAAACAACGCATGCGTTACTCTGCTTCGCCTTCAAGAATGGAACGCGACAGCGTTCCCGTCGACCCGCCAAGGGGTGTAAGACAATGGGCTACGGCGCAGCGACTACGCGCCCCGCATTGGACGTGGTGAGCGTCGAGCAACGCAGCGTTCGGCGCGGCAACGAAATGTGCGCCTGAGCAAGCGACGCACGCCTGAGCCTTAGAAACAGCTCGTTTCTAAGGCAACACCGCATTCACTAGAGGCGCTTTTGTACCGCTTTGAAGCATCGTACTCGTGGCTCAGTGGTAGCGTTTCCGTCTCACACTCCGGAGACCCTGGTTCGATTCCCACCCAGCCAATCTTGCAAGAGTTGAGCCAAAGCCACCTAGAAACAAGCACAGCTGCTTATATACCGCCGCGACGCCGCGAGCGGCGGCGCGAGTTGGAGCCCCGTTTCTCCTCTGTCGTGACGTCACGGTGTCATGTGGTCAGCCTTGAAGGCGACGCCGCGAGCGACGGCGCGAGTTGGAGCCCCGTTTCTCCTCTGTCGTGACGTCACGGAGCCACGTGGTATGGCATGGGGTCAAAGGTCATTGAAGGCGACACCGCCGCGCCTGAGGAGCTGGGTTGAGCTCTTGTGATATGCTTCGCATAAAAAGCAATGACACACTCGCATGCCGAGTTTTGTGGGCATGTTGAAGGGAGCCTGATGGTCGACTGCACCAAGGGGCTATCCGTCACGGCCCTGTCGTGACGAGATTGCGACATCGAAGATGAATTCGCTGTCAGTTCACATGAACATGTGGTTAAAGGTTATGTGCATAAAGAACTGCCCGAGTGACGTACGTTAGTCGTGCGTTTTGCAGTTATACGGAACAGAAACAAAGGGAATTATGTGCAGCATAAGTGACATATTGACACATCAGTAACCCAAGTAATTCATTAGAACAATCGCGTAGGTGCAGTGCCTTGTCCTGTCCGACCTCTTTCTTTCTTTCTGCCTTTGATCTTTTGACACCGAATTGCCTATAGAGGCTGTGCTAATAAATCATAATTCGGCGTCGCTGATGAAATGTGACGCACATTGCTACAATGATTAACTAGCCTAGCTTTCTAGAATAAATTATACGATGTCTGCGGCGCGAACCCACGCGCGAGAATTAAGCAGCAGCTTGGGCGGCGGCGATATCGAAAGCGTGGTCGGCGTTCCCTTAGTTTTAATCTCTGCGGAGTCCACGTGGGCGGCATTCTTTAAAGTGCGTCATTGTGCTTAGTAGCGTCGGGAGTGCTTGCACCGCGAGCCATTAGCCTTGAGAGTCGAACATGCCTACGGCGCTGGTACTTTACGGGCTGTGATAAACGCTTCGCGAAGAGAAAAAGAAAGATGAAAAACTAATTATCTCTTGGCGTAGGCCGCGTGCTTCGTTGGTATTCGCTGTGTCTCTTTCTTTTCTTTGCTCTCTCTCTCTCTCTCTCTGTGCGTTTCACGTCCCCGTCTCGGCAATTGGTCTTTCTTTCTTTCTTTCTTCCTTTCTTTCTTTCTTTCTTTCTTTCTTTCGTTCTTTCTTTCTTTCTTTCTTTCTTTCTTTCTTTCTTTCAAGTTCGATGCATGTGGTGTGCTTGGGCGTGGCGTATGAAATGTGGTCAGCCTCGGCGCGCCGAAATTGGTGCGTTCGCTGGGTCGCCTGCGATTCCGCTCCACCCGGGCTGCCACAAGGAGACGTTGGCGCCGTAATTATTTCACCTCCTTTTTTTCGCGATGGCGTCCGCATTCGAATCGTTCATCCCGCCGTCGCCTTCGCTGTTTCGTACTGTTCCTTTTCTTTTTTTTTTCCTCGCCACCGCCGTTATTCACTGAACTCTCGACGGCTTTTCGTGTATACTTTTATGTGTGTGTGTGTTTTATAGTAATATTATCGGGCGCGTGGTGCCTGACTCGATGCGCGCGCTTTGACGCTGGGCGTGGCCGTGTAACGTATTAACCGGACCGGGCGTATTAACCGTACGGAATGTATCAATTGAGGAGGGAGCCTGCTTTGCGGTCCCGGATGCTCGCGTCTTCATTCGACGCGCGGCGCGGTCACAAAGCCCTGTATTTAGAGGAAATGACGGCCGCTACAGCCGCCTGGGCGACGGGCGAGGGAGTGGCGCTTCGATTGAACGTCCTTTTTTCTGGTTATTTGTTCCGCGTCCGTCGTAGCCAAGCTCGAACCTCCTCTCCCTACCGCCCGAAAAAAAATAATAATAAACCAAGTGGTTCTGCAGATATTTGTTTTGCCTGTTTGCTTCGCTGGTACGGCACGTGTCCAGGGCCGCTATTTTGTAGCGATGCCTTATGCCTTATTCTATGCTATTCTTATCATCGACCACACAGGGCCGCCTGATCCCGTTGATAATGCGGGCAGACCGTCGCTCTGACCACTGGCCAAGCGCGAAAAGCCGGAAAAAGCATAGAATGGGAAAAGGCATCGCTACGAAATACCGGCCCAGGCCTCGTTGGGTGCAATGCATCTTGTGTAGTGCCCTTAACACGGGAACGCATTGTAAGCCTTCCGGTTCGTCCTTTGGAGTTGTCGTAAAGTAAAAAAAAAATGTTGCAGGGGCTTGCAAATGGTCGACGTTCATAATGTTCCCACGCCCGCGTAATCCTTTGCTACATTTGCGCATGATCGTCGTGCATGATCGTAGCACATCATAATTGCGGTTAACTGTGCCGATCGCTCCTGTATATTTCACTCACCTCATCTCATCTCGTCAAGTTTTCTCATCTTTAGGCCTGGCGCAACATTTTCGTCGAATCCAAACTTCAAAATGTAACAGCGGGATCGACTCTTGCGAAGGTGTCACAAAACCGCGAAAAGCGCAAAAATGCAGTGTTAGAGCTTATACGTTATTTTTTGACTGTTATACGCGTTACATTTTGAATCATGCAGAACCAACTTAATATATAACCGAGCAAAGCGTTGGTTCGGCCCAGTATGTGAATAAATAAATTACATTGTGGAGTTTTGCGTTGATTGAGGTGAACCTGATTGAAGTGCAGGGTAGTAGGTGTTCCCTAACTCCTAGATGTGTTCGCAGAATTTTAGGCCAACACTGAAACAGTTACGAACTAACCCTACGTTTGACGTTAGTAAGTTATAAATGCAAACTGCTTGCGGATGTCAACACTATTAATTTCCCCTGAAATGCCCAAATATAGTTCCACGCCATGGAAAACTGGAACTTGATCGCCTTTACATCTGGCCGTGACCGAACTCAACTTGAAACTGGCTCCAGCGTCTCGAGAGCGCGCGCTATACTTAATATATAGACCATAAGGTGTTTACTCTCGCACGCGCGTTTAGAGCAAGCGCGCTTACTCTCGATCCCAGTCGCCATCTGTAGGCGCGACCTGAGACTCTCTATATGGCTCTTCGTGTTTTGCGACTGGACTGTGCGAACGCTTTTTCGCAGTTAGCGAACATTCCTCTGTGAGAGAGAGAAAGAGAGAGAGAGAGTGCGTGATAAATGAAAGGTAGGTAGGTTAACCAGGACTGAGCCCGGTTGGCTACCCTACACTGGGGAGAAGGAAAAGGGGACGGAAAGATGAAAACAAGAAGAGAAAGTCCACTGGGGATATCGTTCGGTCACTCAGTCCGGATCACAGATGCTGACTCAATCCGGTAGCGTTCAAATATCGCAGCAGCGCTTTTGTGGCCTTTTGCAGCTGCGATATGCGAGGCCACGTTCCCAAGATCTTGTTCAAGGTGAACGGTTTTCTAACTGATTGAGAGAGCTGTGCACGATATGAAGATTATCGTATTTTACAATGCACCGCCGTCAGCCAGCAGCAGCAAGCTGCCTCGCTCCACTTTCACAAAACGCAGCGAGCTATAACGCATTGAGTGTTCCAGCGCGGAAGCTTCGCGTCCTAATAATAATATTTCGGGTTTTACGCGCCTAAACCACTTTCTGATTATGAGGCGCGCCATAGTGGGGGACTCCGGAAATTTTGACCACCTGGGGTTCTTTAACGTGCACCTAAATCTAAGCACACGGGTGTTTTCGCATTTCGCCCTCATCGAAATGCGGCCGCCGTGGCCGGGATTCGAACCCGCGACCTCGTGCTCAGCAGCCCAACACCATAGCCACTGAGCAACCACGGCGGGTGAAGCTTCGCGTCCTTGATAGTGCGTGTGGAACCCTCCCCCCTTCGCCCTCCCTCACCCTTCAACAACACACGTCCTCGTGGGCCAGTTATTATTACGTGCCGCCGCGCTTCGTGATCCGCGGCCCGCATTATTGTTCCGTTCGCGGTCCACCAATATGCAGCCGAGGCCGTTTACACGTTGTGCATACCGCGCAAGTGCGCCAGAAACAAAAATCGATGCCGGGCGCCCCCCCCCCTTGAATAAGTAATGGGGCCAGCGGGACGAGACGCGGCACAAAGCGCGCCGGGGGCCCCCTCCCGACCCCGGTCGCGACCCCGCGGTGAGTGGGGACGCGATGGCATGTTTGGGTTATAAAAGGACGCGCCCGCTAGGTGTCGCGTCGACAAAGAATTCGGTCGCAACCCTATACAGCGCCCGACGTATCGTTCCTGTTGCCCTCAGTTTGGTACCTCAAAATTCAGATTTAAGCATAATAAAGTTTACGACGCAGTGCCCGTCATTGGCGTAGCCAGGAACTTTTTTTCTTTTTTTTTTGGTGAAAGAACTGGAGCGTCACACACTTGGCCGAGGGAGAGGGGAGGTGTTGCCGCACGTCCTTTCGTATCAGGTACCATGCTATACCGAAATTTAGGGGGGGGGGGGAAGGGCGCTTGTACGTACCCGGTGTGCTAACCCCCCCCCCCCGCCCTTTTTGGGCAAGCCTCTAAAGCCCGGTTGAACGTTTTTTTTTTCTTTTCTTGATGAGCTAGTGTGAGATTTCTCATGTTACTAATTACTATAATGACAAATAATTACTGTACTAATTCATTTTTATTCAAAACACATTTTGTTGCTTTTCGGAGCGAATGTATTCCCTATGGTCGGAAATAATGGGGGGGGGGGAAGTCTTATTTTCCTTGATTTAGAATGGTGTGTATGTTTGCTACAAGGTCAAATGCAAATGCAGTTAAATGAGTCCACATTGGTAGAGCATTTCCTTAATGTTTTTCTTTACTCTTGATTTATTTGGCACTAAAGTTTACCGCCGCAGAAAGAAAAGTAAACGGTCTTATAGTTAGGCGTCGTTTTCGGTCCGCTGCGCCCACATTTCGCGCGCTGAGGCGCTGCAGGGAACTGCGATAAGCGCGTCTCCCGGTGAAGCGAGCGACGGCCCACCTGTACAAACCTGTAGGAATGACCGTTAGGCCCTGGAAGGTCGAGGCCCCTTGACTGCGCCATTATTAGTTCCATTCCACAGGAAAGCAAAGCCTTCCTCATTAGAAACCTTACAGCACCATTCGCGTGCTTTCTTCTTTTTTCTTGGGGGGGGGGGGGGGCACCACTTTGCTCGGACCTTCTGCAGCTGGAATGAAAAACTCGCTGATCCGAGGTCTTGAAGGCGGATTACGGGTCTCACGCCTCCGCTGTAGTCTAGTACACAAAGGACTGCACTCTAATAAGCGCTGGCTTATTGCGTTTCATCGTTTTATCCGTGCAACTTGGCGCGTGGTTATTTTCCGTCCCGGTCTTCTGCCTTCCTGCAGACTCGTGGCAAATAGAAAAGGGTGTGCGCTCACTGGAAGCAAGACGGTCGAAGCAGACGGCGGGGAAAGGGGAGAGCGTCGGGGATCTCAGGGGACGGACGGACAGACGGCGAAGAAACGTAATCTTCTTCCGGTGGATAAGTCGCTTCCGATGCCTGATCCGCGCCTTTTCCCGGCGGATTGGGGATTAGGAACGAAGGGAGAGTGCGCAGCAGGACCGGAAGAGAGGAAGAGGGGAGGGGAGGGCGTTTGTTGCGAGAGAGAAAGAGAGAGATCGAAAGCTGAGCGAGTTGGTTTTTCGTTCATTACGACCGACGCAGCAGACGACTGTTTGCGTGTCTCTCTCGTTCGCAACGTTTACCGAAACGATGCGATGAAGATGGGCCGTGTTACGGATTTCCAACCGGTGCCGCCAGTGTTACGACATCCAACCGGTGCCACCAGTGTTACGAACTTGCACCGCTGCACCACGATAACGGCTTTGTGGTCCCGTAGCGCTCGTCACCCGTTTCGTGACAGAGCGTTGGTAGCGAAGACTCCGAGCCTGGCGTCGATGAGAATAACAAAAGGGACTTTATACATTATATACAGGTTATCATACAGGACATGAACGGATCGGCACTGGGGCCGAGAGCTCACACAAACGCGACTGTTCTCGCACGACGGCGTCCGGCGAAAACGCGTGACACATCTCACCCCAGTCGGGAGCGACCCTCTCTCCAGGTGGGGTCAGCGGATCCTGTTTTTCCAGGCGGCGTCTCGCTGCTTTTATAATCCCCGAGGCCCATTGTCACTCAAACGGCCCAATACAAAGTCAGCACACGCCGGTCGTCCGAGGGGTCCAACCAGCGACCGCGCTGGCCACCCGGTTCAAAGTTCGCGCGCGCGGTGTCCTCCAGGCAAGGGAGGTGCGGCGCCGGGCTGACGGGCACACGCGAACACGTTTGAACACGCTGCTTCGCCGAGGCTTCTCCCGCACGAAGGCGCAGCCTCTTGACTGGTGAAGGGAGAATTATGGCGCTCGCAGGATAGATTCTGCATCTTGTAGATTCGGGATCCGGGCTTGTGGTAATGGCACAACAGCATCCCCGCCCTCAGATAAGGCGCCGGGAAGACGAGCTGCCTCCACGTGGCTCGGATGCCAGGCGCGCACGTTCGTCAGGCTCGTCCAAGTTCACGTCCAGTGTCGGGACGCCAGGTAACCTCACGTGCCCAGGTCCGACTCGCCAGGACAGGAGCTCTGCTCACCACGTCGTCGCCAAGGCACCTTGACCAGCTCCGCTCGGGTCGTTCCTAAGACCTTGCTTCTCGCCACTGGTCCCGCTTGGTCGTTCTGCAGCTTGCAAAACCGACCGGCAAAAGGCAACACCCAACACGAACAAGTGCCCTCTGTCTCCCGTCAAACACCAGACAAGGCCATAATTCAAATCAACCTAACTAAATTGTTTTCCCCTTTTTTTCTCCCGCTGCAACAGGAGGCAGGTGTACGATCCAGTACACAAGGCTCAAACAACCAGTTTTCAAATTATCAACGCAACAAAATAGAAACAATTATTAATCAGCAATAATAATTACAAATAGAATGGTCCCCTTGAAATCGCTTGGACCGAAAACATACTTCTGAGGAAGCAAATGAGGTCATTCATTTTTCCCGGCGATATTTTCGCGGAATCCGAAGCTGCTTATATTTGCGACCCTGCTTATCCGTGTAGCGGCGGTACAATAAGCCAGATTCCTTGCCAAATGAATCCCCCTTTTTTTCCACTCCCCGTTTGACGCTCTTCCTCAGATCGGCTAATGAACAATCTTCCTGTTGCTCGCGAATCAGACTTTTTCTTTCAACTGCAGCCTGCTCCTGCCGGCTGGCGGAAACCGGAGCGAGTGCGGAGCCCGCGTCGCCTAATTGCGGCGTCGAGTCTATATCGCGGCTAGCACTGCACGCGTCACTCCCACTCACTTCCAGGACCCGCTCGTCTAGGCCAGCCTCCGAGCTCTGCCTCTCCCGTGACTGCTCGCCACTCAAGTTACCGTGATCGGTCCGTGTGCCGCACCGCCTTTCGCTCACCGACGCTAAGTCAAGTTCCCTCGACAGCGGGCGCGCTTTGGATCGCGTGGGGGCCATGTACGCCACGTCGGCAAAGAATGATTTGCCCTGATCCCTCAGCAGCTGTTCCGAGCTATTTGAGAAGAGGTAGGAAAATTGCTCCGGGAGGGCGGCTGACACAGCGGCTTCGGTGTTAAGTTTTCCAAACTCTCCTTCAATGATAACCGTTGCGATGGGTAAACAGACACTCTCCTTCTCGGCCACTTGCCGTATCCTAACGCACTCTCCCGTAAAATCACTCGAGGAGACGAAAGACGGGTGAACAACGTCCATAGTTGCTGCAGAGTCCCGCAGTGCTCGGCACTTCTTGCCATTTACCTTAATTTCCTGCACATAGGGCTCCAATAGACGTATGTTTTTGTGAGTTTCCTGTATCGTTGCAAAAGCAATTCTCTCTGGGCAGCTTGCAGCGATGTGCCCTTGCTTTTTGCAATTGTAGCAGGTTAACGGTCTCCGTTTTTCAAAAGAACGCGTCATTTCGTTTCGCTGTTTCGGACCATCGTCATCATTCTGAGATGCATTCTGTCCATCCCTTACAGTTTCTTTGGTAAGGGATTCGTCGTCCCGAAACTCGCGACGCGTGATTTCTTTCCGTTCGTCGGGCTTCCCGTAAAACCCATCTCTTCTATCTGCTTTTTCTACGCGCACTGCCTTGCTGTGCAAGCTGCGGCGGGTGTAATACTCTTCCGCTAACTCTGCTGCCTTGTTTAGTTTAACCTCCTTTAACCTATCTTGCAGCCAGAGCCGGACATCCTCATCAATGCAACGGTAGAACTGCTCCAACGCGATGCATTCGACAATTTTGTCGCGGTCGTCGTAAACCTCTTCGCCCTTCAGCCATTCCACCAAGTCGGCTTTTAGACGAAACGCGAAGTCAACATTCGACTCCTTACCCTTTTTTGCATACCGGAACCTCTGCCGGAAAGCTTCGGGCGACAATTTGTACTTCCGCAGTAGCGCTTCCTTCACATCACTGTAGCTCTCAAACGCCTCTTTCGATAAGCAAGTTATTACGTCTGATGCCTCCCCAGGAAGCAACGCTAACAGATTCTGTGCCCAAAGGGATCGCTCAATGCTATTCCGTTCGCACACGTGCTCAAATTTCACGAGGTATTTGGCCATATCCTCTCCGACGACAAAGGGTGGAAGTTGATCGCGTATTCTGGGAACATTAGAAGTGAGACTAGGCGCCGGCGAGTTATTTCGGATCTCCAACTCTTTCATTTTAAGCTCGTGCTCACGTCGCTCTCTCTCTCTCCTTTCCTCCTTTTCCTCCTCGCGACGTTGCTGTTCTCTCCTTTCCTGCTCGCAACGTTCCTTCTCCCTTTCCTCCCTTTCCCGACGTTCATTGATACCCGCCAAGGCCTCTGCGGCTTCCTCAGCCGTTACGTCCCCAGTCCTCATGACCTCAAGGATCGCATTCTTTCTTTTGGTTGAGCCCAACTCAATGCCCAACTCCTCACAAATTTCGAGAAGTTCCTTCACCTTGTACTTCTCCATCGTTCACACTGTCCTCCTGCTGTTTACCCTTTTTGAATATACCTGCCGTACGCTACTATAACACTACTAGTAAGACATATGCAAGTATTTCACACACTGCCCTGTTTACCCCCTCAGCATCCCCTGGTTTTCAAAACACTCTTACTAGGCTTGAAACACACAAGGTTATCACAATGCAACACCAAATCCTTCCCTAAGCTACTATAACCTGTGTCAGAGAAAGTCTGGTGTTTGAGGTAAACTTCAGGCACTCACCGCGCCGAGGTAGCTGATGCCGGTCAATCCCGTAGCTGCCATCCAGTGTTACGGACTTCCAACCGGTGCCACCACACCAGTGTTACGGACATCCCACCGCTGCCACCAGTGTTATGAACTCCCAACCGGTGCCGCCAGTGTTACGACATCCAACCGGTGCCACCAGTGTTACGAACTTGCACCGCTGCACCACGATAACGGCTTTGTGGTCCCGTAGCGCTCGTCACCCGTTTCGTGACAGAGCGTTGGTAGCGAAGACTCCGAGCCTGGCGTCGATGAGAATAACAAAAGGGACTTTATACATTATATACAGGTTATCATACAGGACATGAACGGATCGGCACTGGGGCCGAGAGCTCACACAAACGCGACTGTTCTCGCACGACGGCGTCCGGCGAAAACGCGTGACACATCTCACCCCAGTCGGGAGCGACCCTCTCTCCAGGTGGGGTCAGCGGATCCTGTTTTTCCAGGCGGCGTCTCGCTGCTTTTATAATCCCCGAGGCCCATTGTCACTCAAACGGCCCAATACAAAGTCAGCACACGCCGGTCGTCCGAGGGGTCCAACCAGCGACCGCGCTGGCCACCCGGTTCAAAGTTCGCGCGCGCGGTGTCCTCCAGGCAAGGGAGGTGCGGCGCCGGGCTGACGGGCACACGCGAACACGTTTGAACACGCTGCTTCGCCGAGGCTTCTCCCGCACGAAGGCGCAGCCTCTTGACTGGTGAAGGGAGAATTATGGCGCTCGCAGGATAGATTCTGCATCTTGTAGATTCGGGATCCGGGCTTGTGGTAATGGCACAACAGCCGTTGGCCTGCGACTACTTCGTACTATTGGGCCAAAGCGGAACAGTCTGCATGATTGAAAGGCGAGCGAAATTGGGCGCATTCGAAGCTATATGTCTGGGCGTATGCGCGACGTAACGCAGCTTTTTTTTTCTGTTTGCATTTATTATTGCTTTGTTCTTACTTATTCTGCCTTTCTTATTTTTGTGGGTGTTTATTCTTGTCTACTTTAGCATGCCGCCAGTGTCTTGCGACTGCTTGGCTTTGTGAATCTACCCATGTCAGTTATGTTCCGTTTTATGTTCATTTGCCTGCTAGCATACAAGCGTTCCCCTACAATAAAATAAAAAAAAATAGGTTTGCTTATTAGTGCAGCGCATATCGTGTGCAATTTATTCGTCTCTTCCCACGTCCCTGTTACGTCGAGCTGCCCGGGCATGGCTATGAAGTGGAACATTGGGCTATTCTCCTTTTTAAAACGACTGAAAGAGACTGCACTGTACGGCGCACGTCATCAGACTACAGGCAGGCATATTATGGCGTGTGACGCGACCCGTACTTCCTGGTGAACGACTTCAGAAAGAGATAGCGCGCACCTTTTAGCACGTTCTTGATTGATTAATTTATTAATTCATCACACACCGCGAACAGCTGTCGTTGTCCTTTCTTTGCCCTGTATGCTGGTTGGCGACGGGCTCATTGAACCAGGGCGCGGTGCGTTGAGGGGCCAAGGCTGTGCTGCACTTTTTTGCAGGGTCCCGAGAGAAACCGAGACGGAGGAGGTCGTACTTTCAGGCGCACTCAGGGGGCGTACAGGTGGCCTATTGTTTTTCTACATGGGGGTTCAGCCTTGCGCTTCATCCGCCTGCACGTCTGTTGTACAATCTCACGGAGCCACATTACCAGCGCGTCCAACAAATCAGTGAGAGAGAAAACAAATATGAAATGAACGCAGGTATGTTGAGGAGGCTCCACCTTTTTTTAATTGCTACCCAGCAAGACATTCTCACTGTGGCGAAGAAGAAGACGCAGAAAATTTTCTGCGGGATATGGTGGATACGAGTGCAGCAGATGCGGCTGTTCGCTGGCCCTAAAGAAAGCAAACGAAAAAAAAGTAAGCAAACATTGAGTTGTTACATTGTCGCGCATGTACAGTCCGGTCAGCCCTTAAAAACAACACTACAGTGTGCGGCTCTCACTTTGCTGGAGCGCTAGCTGTTAGTGCCGGCCGAAGCTGTATCCATACGCTGCACAGATGTGCAGACAAGGCCAGTGCCACCAAGCCCGAGTCGCCTTCTCCAATTCCGACCGGTTGTGCACTACCTGTAAGAGGGAGAACATTCGGCATGCGATCTTGTTTCTTTTAGCAGTGCGTGAGGAAATGTGTAACATGAAGAAGAGCTCGCAAAACCACCTATCAAGATTAAAACGTTTCGCCACTGCAGTTTTCTTTCTTTCCTTTTTTGTTTTGTTTTGTTTCGGAAGTTCTCTCGATGGCATACAGATAGCCAAAAAAAAGTACTGAATGAGAAAATGAGTAAACGACTCGAAACACCGTCAGAAACAACGGATTAAGAATCGGCGTGGTATGAAAATGGAAGCGGGAGAGGCTTGCTGGCTGCGTTAGGGGGGGGAGGGGGAGGAGGAAGCGCGCCGAGAGAGCCCCCTGGGTGCGACGGGTGCTCGATCAACTGGTCTCTTCTTCTGCATCTGTTGTTTCTTATTCGTCCCGTTCCCCGTTCGGCTCAACCGAACTGCTTGCCGACTGCCTGCCTACGTGCGCGCGTGGGTGGTTGATGGGCGGGTGGGTGGGTGGTCTCGACTTCCACCACCAGCGGAAAACTCGCTGTTCATGCGAGGCGTAATGAAGCACTTACACCTTCGCCGCAGACTGCTTCCAAAAAAGCAAACGCTGCGCACGAGAATCGCGGAAAGGAGGCGGCAGGGCGGAGCGATATAAGCGCAGTGAAAAAACTACCGACAGTGGGACGCGAGCTTGAACGGTATATGCGCCAGACAGAGACGGATTAGTCTTAGATCGAGAGAGCACGGAGAAGATAGCCATAGAAGAGAACTAAAATGCACTACATTTAGAAGGGGGGTGGGGGGAATGCGTTGACGGGAATAGAGAATGGAGACTTCACTGCGTTCTTCGTTTATTTTTTGTCTTATGCTTTTGAGGCCTGAGGAAAGAAGTTCACTGTCTCGGAAGCCGAGAGGCCAGGGAATAGAAATATTCGAGTTTAAAAGGAGATACATGTTGTGGTTGTGCGTCGTATTCTCAATTACTACGACGTGAAATACTTATTAAAGAAGTAATATCGTTTTCATACGGACATTAAACCGCTTTACGGCCGAACGAGTTAACTCGCCACGAACTTCCCGCAATTTTTTTCGTACACGTCTATATGTACAGTTTTTTTTGTAATTTTTGACAAGTAAATAATACAAGACTGCGGTACACACACCACATTGGCTATACCAGACTGGCCAGCGGTAGATTTTGGTCGCCCTCGCACTGCCTAAGCCGTTAAGCCTAACCAGTGCCGCTTCCTTGGGTGTCGGTGCCTAAAGTTTCTGTTTGGTGCCGAATCGACGCAGATCTATCCGTGGCAGGCGCACCACTCCCGGAACGGCGACAAACCGCCCCGCAAACGAGAGCGAGTGTACGGTATGGCAGTTTGCGGACGTTGTATCGCGGCCGCCATCTTTGCTACACCCCGTAACGGTGGCATCTCGCTCCCGATGCGTCCGTATACACGCACGTTGGTCTCTTTTAACGCGACAGCGTTAAGGAGCTCGTGTCGCAGAAAAGCCGGTGTCGTCGGCGGCGTTGGCCGTGAGCGATAAATCCCGGCAGGCACTTCATGAATAAAAAACAACTTGCAAGATGGGCTGGGTGGGAATCGAACCAGGGTCTCCGTAGTGTGAGACGGAGACGTTACCACTCAGCCACGAGTTTTTTTTTGTAACTTCGAGTAATCTGTCACAAGATTAGCTTTGTATTTGTATAACCGCGGTGGATGCGAAAGTGTCATGACCCGGTTGGATGCACTTGCGAGGACGACTAATGAACGAGAGGAGGGGGGAGGGGGGGGGTAAGGGCAGCGTTGTGCGAACTTTCCACGCGACCCACCAGGTATCAGAATCAGCGCGATGACTGGGTCACGTGATGCGCAGTATTTTCGTTGTCGCGCCGACTCGCCTTACTATAACCTACCTGCCTTAAAGCTGGACTAGCGCTTCTGAATTTTGGAGGAAAACTAGAAAGCAAAACTTTCTTGCAGTCAACAAAAGACTATCGCAGAACATGGGCTCACTATTAGACTAGAACCTTGCTGGTACCAGTACAACGGAACGTCAATAATACATTAGTTTCATAGGGGGGGGGGGAGGAAGCGCTTCATTCTGTTGAACAGAAATTCGATTCACAAGGACGCATTTTCCCGAGCTTCATATACTAGAAGCTCAGCTGTAATCAGTGCCATACTAATTTGTATTTCCTTTAATAAGAGCAGGCCTTATCCCGTCCATCTTGAAGTCACTGATAGCTTGCTGCAGTCTTATTGTGTAATGTTAGGGGACTCCTGAGTATGTGCAGCGCTATGTTTCTTGCCAGAAATGTGTAATCATTAAATTCTGCGAAATAATTTTCGATATTCTTTTGGATATTGGTTTTTTTGCTTGATTCTTTGCGATAACCGAATAAAAATATAACATTCGCCATTGACACACCCCTACTAGAAGAATGCAATGAGCACTCCTGGTAACAAACTTTGTAGAAAAAATTGGCGTGAAATATGCAGGTCCAAAAAAGAAAAATGCCGCACTCTTTAAAAATTTTGCAAAATTTGTCATGGCAGTTAAGGGGTTGAACGCTAAATCTCCAAAATAATATCTCTGCATTATACAGCTCGCATATATCCTGAATTTTTTTTCTATCACTACAACACGCACGCACGCACGCACGCACGCGCGCGCGCGCGCACGCACGCACACGCACACACACACACACAAACACACACACACACACACACACACACACACACACACACACACACACACACACACACACGCACACCATTTATGAGAATCATCAACAGAACTTACCATTCGGAACACCAACCAACGGGAACTTCACATTTGTGAAACTGTAATTTGCAGCACAATTCACATTTTTTTCGGTTGTCGCCTCCACGTATACGTTATATTGTACCACCGGTCGGAAGCACGTACCGTCGTGACGTAGCATGTAGGAAAGCGCAGCATATGAGCAATCTCGTGTTCGCGCCACGAATTCTGACACCGTCACGCGAAACAGAACATCATGCTGTTTGTCGAACTCGAGGAAGCTTGGGGAACGCTGTTCTGATTCACGCGCCGACACCCTCATGGTAATACCATATCACCGGTGGTGCCGGGAGGCGAAAAAGTGAGGCGTGGTCGAAAGATTGTCCCACGCTCTGGTGTTGTTCATAAATTCACCATCTTGTCGAACTTCAGAGACTCGCGGGTTCCGAAATGCACCTGGCGGATAGTAGCTTTATGCTTCTGCCGATCGTTATGTCTTGCCTAGGCAAGTAATCTACCGCTGAGTAGACCAGAAATAGGATCGCTTGGCGCAAACAAGGAAGGACTGAAAGGAACAAGGGGACGGGGCCGCCATGGTCTACTTACGGTCTACTTATGGTCTACTCATCAATATGAACCCACTAGCTCAGCAACATGTACTTCTGGAAGTAATCTACAGCAGGCGATATTGGTGGGTAGCAAGGACCAAGAGGTACTGGAACGTACAACAGGGAATCTTAAAAGAAAGTAAAAGCATTCGCAGTTGTAATAAGCAAATCAGACTCATGTGTAATTTGCTTATTAAGTGGCGTGCAGTAAGTGACATACGCCAAAGACAGTGAAGCTTTGGGAAGGAGTTCTGACACTATTTGGAATGCGTCGGCTCGCTTCGGGCTTCGGATGCTGGCTGTCCTGCTGGTTGTTATCCCCCCCCCCCCCCCCTGGTTGACATTATATACCGATTAGGCCGCCTACGCTGTCGCCGCACATCAAACCTTGTTGATTTCCAGCTTCGCTGTGTAAGAAACTCAGATACTTGTCACCGCAATCTTGGTCTCTCAAAAAAAAAAAAAGACAGAACTCAGCATTACTATAGGAGGATAACAGCGCGAGAAAGCTCGTGGCCAGGCTGAAACGTCTTCAAGCCATGCCGCCATGTTGTTGTATACGGGATAGAGACAATCGCTCCCCTTAATGCCACGTTTCGTGGGTTTATTGTCCGCGTCGCGCCGGTTTACTGCGCGCTGAGTTGTGTATGGTCGGGTCGCGTCATGGCGGAGTTCGTTACTTTGGCGGCGAAAGCCGTTGATATTGCTGCAGGCGCTTGGGACCCGGACCCGTGTGTTTACTTTCTTTGCCGAGGAATTCTATCCATTCTTTCTGTTTTTTTTTTCTCCCGGCGCCTTTCTGTTCTTCATCGACGGCGCTGTTGCTTGTCGCACTGTCGTCTGCTTCCCCGTCTGTCGAGGCGGCGAGCAGACGAAGCAATAACCGACGCCGAAGGGCGTGAATCTCGCCACCGAGCAGACGACACAGCGCCACCTTTGTTCTTTTCTTAGCGCCTTTCTCAGTGGCTGATGCTTTGATATTGCGCTCTCTTTCGTGGATGTTCTGAGTTCCCCGTTGATAAAGTGCAATACGGGGGACTCGCTGCCATTAAAATCTAATACGTCACAGGCATTAAAGTACAGCCCCTTCCGAATGTGTATAGATTAATGACTTTCTGGTTAGAGTTAGCAGAAAACGAGGAGAACGTGTCCCAAACAAGTCCCTGGCAAAAATAGCTAGTTGATTAGTGCTAGCAGACAGTTTAATTTCGAGACAGACCACTAGAAAACAAGAGACATCTATTGTTGTTGCGTCTCTTGTACTATTTTGGAGAGGTTCCTAAAATATTTAAGTCGTCTTGTGATGACGTACCTTTCAGCGACAATCAGTAGGAAAGCCAGTGTATGCGTAGCCTGTTTCCTGATTTTGCTGAGTACACATTTTGTAATCGATAAGCGTAAAAAGCGTAAGCGTGTTAACGATCGTATGGTATGCTATGAATAACTTTATTTAGGCCCTGAGGGATCAGTCTGGGACTGATGCGGGCCGCTCCCACGTCGGTATCTACTGTCATCCTTTTCAGCAGGTCAGCAAAACACTAGTAATATCTTATTCGCGTGATTTTCGCCATGCTTTGAGTGTATTTACGTTCTCTCACTGATAGCTTTAGTGACGTGACGGTAATATTTGCAGTGAGAGAGAGAGATAAAGACAAGGATGTGTGACAAATGAGCTAATATTGAAAAATTATTTCTGTCTTTTGCAGGTGAGTGCTGCTGCCCAGCAGTATTTTACGCTAGCCATGCATCTACAGACTTCCACGTGCACGGGCGCCTCCAGAAGGCGCTGCAGTCTGGTGAGCGATTGGCGCATGCGCATTCCGTAGAGCTGCCGCCTTCGTCAGAGGCAGAAACTACAAATCTGAACGCCGCTTGGCTCTCATGCAGGTTGTATCTCTTAGTTCGCGATGCAACGTTATTGTTGGACTAGTTGTCTTTCTCGGTCTTTATGGGCCGCAGAAGGTCTAGTGACGTCAAGCACTGACTGCCTGCGCATCTTGAAGCCTATGTGACTATGATGACTAGTCAAACCAGATGCTATGGATAGATTGCCATATGTCACTATATATATATATATATATATATATGAACACAGCGCTGGCACAGCCGTACAGCTATATTCTCGACTTCATTCTGGTCTCAGCGTCGTCTTTCTTTTTTCAGAGAGAGAGAGAGAGAGAGAGAGAGAGGGGTCACGAGTGAAAGGCAGGGAGGTTAACCAGGCTGAGCCCAGTAGGCTACCCTACACCGGGGAAGGGGGAAAGGGGATCGAAAGACGAGAAGGAAGAGAGGAGTTCACACTTTGCACAGATGCACGGACAGGCGTTCATCGTTGAGTTCGTCACAGGCGGTCATACAGACTGGTGCATTTCAAGAAACGCACCAGCGCCTTTGTAGCCTCGCACATATCAGGCTCACGAGGCCACGGACCCAAGATCATCTCTGTAAAGGGTCTGTGCTCTATGTGCCCCAAAGCCGTCCGAAGGACACAACTCTCATATTCGTACGTGGGACAGTCACATAAAGCCATGTTTGCAGATTGTACTAACCGGCACATTTCAATCGGCTTTTGCCTTCCTCATTGTCGTTCCAAATACGATCTGCGGGGGAAAATAAAACATCGTACTGTGTATCACGTGCAATTGCAGCTTGCTATGGACGTTACCATAAACTTGCGCGCTATGTATATGCCAGGCGGGGGGGGGGGGGGGGGGGGGTTCGTCGTTTCGAAGTCGTGTAGGAGGAGGGGCTGCCGTTCCTCTCCGCGGGTTGGAGTTGTCTAATGGCTCGAAGAAGGGACAACAGGGTGGAGGCAGCTGATGACGCTTATCGAACCGATCGGCGCACCGCTAACGGCTTTGCGTATACCGCACGCACGCGCTTCGCTAACGGTGTGTCCAGATTTCCGCTTCGTCTCGGCCGCGTTGCTTGCACCTTTAATGTCTCTCGCACCGGGTGGTCTTGTACAGTTGGCTTGGCTGCGCTGACGGCGAGTGTATGCTATATTTGTAGCGCTGCTGCGTTTCCTCGTGTGGCGTCGCTCGTCGCGATTGAAGAAGCCTCCGAGGTCAATACGTCGATTCTCTCGCCAACGCCAAGGCAGTGTACCTGGTTTGACGAGGAACACTGCATGCATACATACATACATACATACATACATACATACATACATACATACATACATACATACATACATACATACATACATACATACATACATACATACATACATACATACATACATACATACATACATACATACATACATACATACATACATACATACATAATACATACATACATACATACATACATACATACATACATACATACATACATACATACATACATGCATACATGCATGCATACATACATACATACATACATACATACATACATACATACATACATACATACATACATACATACATACATACATACATACATACATACATACATACATACATACATACATACATACATACATACATACATACATACATACATACATACATACATACATACATACATACATACATACATACATACATACATATTGAGATATTGATTCACGCATCAACCCTGTATTAGTGCCATAACAGGGTGGAAAGTCATTGGTAGTATACATGCAGTAAAGTCACCTAAGGAGCACATGACAAGCAATACATACAGACGTACAAGCAAACTAAGATCGGCACTTTAACATAAAAGAATATAAAAAATAACGCAGGTAAGGCAACTTATATGCGCAAGAGAGAATTCACCCGTTGTTATGCAAAAACTCGTGGAATGGCAGGGAACAGACCGTACTGCACCGCGAATCACGAAACGTCTATAGTAGACCGAAACTACCGGCACAGCTTTAGTTATTAAGATTGAGCAAAATTTTCCCAACGATGTACGGGCGTGCCTGTCCGTGGTGTAGCGACTCACCACCGTCTTTGTACCACATCTCATGGGGATGCCAAAATAGACCGCCGAATTTAAATGCCTACTTAGTTAGGTATAATCTAACCAACACACTGGAGCAATGGGAGGCACAACTCGCCAGCTCAGACCCCGAAGGTGCAGAAGGCCCTTCTTGGTCACGTTCGGCTAGCGGCAGAAGCCAGTGGAGCCCTGGACTTGGGGCACCACCCATCAAGCTCCTAATCCCCTATCCCCATTTCCCCAATTCAATAAAGTTATTCTCTCTCTCTTTCGTTAGCAAGTCCGCTGCATGTGACGGCCGTCGCGCGAGCCAGGGTTAATGGTTCTACGAACAAATTTTAAATATTCAAACTGATGACGTCATGGGGGCAGGAGGGGGAAGGGTTTGCGCCCGTGCAGGCAGGAGCAGCCCTCTTCCTGTAGCGCTCGGAGTCTTTGGCGGTGACCGGTGGCAGCACGAGGCCTCGAGTCGGGATCCGCACACATCAGAATCAGAATCAAAAATTTATTATTAGAAGTTGGGTAACAGTTACAGGTACTTAGTATGCAGAAGGAGGTCCCATAGTCACAGACTGTATCGGGACCTCCTGTACAAGAACAGTTATTGTAGTTAACATCTAAAGGCAACAACAGCATAAAATAAGGAAGCATACAAGCAACAAGAAAAGAACGGTTACAGAACAAAATACGAGATTGATTAAAAAAAAATAACAAGGTTTAGCATATCTCATGGTAGCAGCGAAATTGTGCGCGAACAAAATACCAGCAGTTTATTTACAACAACAAAAGAAAAAAAAAGAGGGAAAAAAAGAGAAGAAAAAAGCGAACAATGACCGACTACAGTAATCCGTGTCGTTAATCTCTGAATTAAAAATGCATTTTTAGTTCTCTTTTAAAATGTGATAAAGATCTTGACGATCTTAAGATCTTAACATAACGCCGCTCCGCGTCGTCGTCAAGGCTGGTGAAAGAAAAGGGGGGGGGGGGGGCGACCGTAATCTACGGGCCCGATGGGACCCATGAGTCACGGTTGCGTTGCCTGCCACCGTCGGTGCGCTGCTGGCGTCTTTTATGGTGCGGAAGTTTCCGGTTACGCCAGCAGAGCGTCTCGGGACCCCGACGCCACCGAGACGCGTATATCGACTTTCAGAAAGGCGTATCATATTCAGCCTATACCTCATCCTCGTTAATGCTGGTGGCGCCGTTTGCAGTGCTGAAAGGCGCGCCCATCTTTTGGTCTCTTTCAACGAGGAGCGCGACGCGCTCAGAGAGGCGTGTAGAAGAAAGCTTTACTCCTAGCTGCGGGCGTCGGTTACAAATGTTCGGCGATTTTTATTCGTTTGTCCCCGCCGGTGCCTTCTTCATCTTGATTTTCTCGAATTAGGGATGCCGTTCGCCATATCGGCTACTCGGTTTAGCTTAGCGGACATTATTCAACGAATCTTCGCGCACTTTCGCCTGCCGTTCTGGCGCTTCGAACTCTATTTCAATGTGGAAGTAAAATTAACGATAGAGAGAGTGAGAGAGAGATAAAAGAAGAGGGGGGAGGATCGTGGCCCGTCTGTATGTAGTAGATATTGAGCGCGGTCGTACTCAACCAGCGTACGCAGAAGAGGTGTCCGCGACAGCGGACACATACTGGTGGGGCTTGAGTGTGGGACTTGCAGCAGCAAATTTGTTCTCACTTTCAAGCTGTCTCTAACATATCATTAGAGGGGCACTACTCGCAGCTTGGTACCACTTGGATAAAGCAGCCGGCCGCGCAAGAAATATTTTTGTGAATTACAAATGTAATCACGTATAGATATATAAACGCACGAGAGACTGAAATATAAGAGGGCTCGCGATTGGATCCTGAAAATGACATCACGCCCACCCTTTTGAAGAGTTGGGGGGAAGAAAGAGAGAAATTAAAGAGGAAGGCGTATCATAACACACCGCGTTGTACGCAGAGTACCAGCATTACAGGCGAGAGTCTAGTCCCGTGGTTGACATGAATTCCACAACTACGAACTATAACGAAGCAGGCGCACGGTGGAAGATTGGCGTGCAGCTGGGAAGTGATGGGTGAGGCCTCGCAATCAATCAATCAATCAATCAATCAATCAATCAATCAATCAATCAATCAATCAATCAATCAATCAATCAATCAATCAATCAATCAATCAATCAATCAATCAATCAATCAATCAATCAATCAATCAATCAATCAATCAATTCCTAGTATTAACAATCCATATCCAACAAGCTATGAGAGAGCCTGTCGTGAAGGTCCCCCGACGCTGCGTAGCTATTTAACGTGCATTCAAATATCGGTAGACGAGAGTTCTTCCATTCTTCCCTCACCAGAATGGGGCTCCCGCAGCCGGTTACCGAACCCGCCACCTCGTGTTCAGGAGCTGTGCGCCACAGTCGCCGAACCACGTAAACGGGTTGCCGCACGAACTGTTCTTTGCCTGTATTCGCTGCGAAACTTGGCAGGAGACAGGTAATGCAGTCTCCGCGGTACGATTTGCATACAGCCCTGCAGGGGCACACGACCGGCCTCACGCACACCCACAAACTTGCACGCCATGGTGCACAGGCCCAGGAGCACGCTTTTATCTTAATGTGGTGTTTACGGGGGGACTACTTCGCCTATCCGGACCCAGACTTCTTTGCCGAGTGGCATGGAGGCTGGGTCCGGTTACGGTCCGTACCAGCACGCGGATTTCCGGTGTGGATCCAGCCATAACACAACAAATACGGTATCTTAAGAAGCTAATGCAGGGCCTGTTCGTGCGGAGAAATCCATCACTCACGCCCGACCATATAAGGTGACTATTTTGCTTATTCTGGATTGCGGCCGGTTTAGAGTCGGGGAGGGGAGGTGGGGGGGGGGGGGGGTGACGTGCATGATAACCGCGCTTCCGCGTGCGTGCATAATCTGCATAAATGGTTCGTGTACCAGGGTGGCGCTCGAAACGTGATCGCGCATCGCCGCCGGGCAAGAGTGTCTCGCAAGGAAGCCGACCACACATTGGCGTGGGAACCTCTGAGATATCGAGAGGCGAGTCGGGTGGGAAAGCACTTGAACAGTCGGCAGTGCGTGACGTCACGAAGGAGCGGCGGCGCTGCCGTCTGTTTTCGTGCATGCAACAGATTAGAATAAACAGAAAGATACAACGGAAGCAAAGGAGCGAGGTTAAGCAGACGTACGTCTGGTTATCGAGTCGAGAATGTAATTTGGGTACTCTTTTACCAATGTGAACGATACAGGGGCGAAAAAAGCGAAGAGCAGAAATGTCAGGAAGTCAACCATACGATCGTCCGGTTTGCTACCCTACCAGTGCGACGTGACACTACGCTTGTGACGTCGTGGGCCACTTGCGAGGGTTAACATCTTAAGATCGCCGGCTCCGTCGTCAGGCGCTGGCACGGCGTGTCATAACTCCAGTTGAAGCAGGTATATTATAGGAAACTGCGCAAACAGGCTCCCAGCACTTCCTCACCAGCCATCGGCGAGGTCGTCTGGAAAACTTACGCGACGCCATTACAGTCCTCTGCCGTGAGGAAAGAGCAAGCGACGAGCACGCAATCGAGCCCCGAGCAAAAGCAGCATCGAAATTTTTTTTCCACGTGCCCATAAAAGGACCGCGTGTGCAATGCTTCTCCGTGCCCTCGTATGAACCGAGGACGTTTTGATCTATGGCTGCAGTCCGGGCCCTGGCTCTGTTATAAATGGAGCCTCTTCCTACTCCGGGTCCCATGGCGCGTGCCCATAGGACGCAGCGCCGTATACAGCGTCGTAATAAACAAGCACTTTATAACGTCGGCCGTCTCCTCCGGCCCTGTTTATCCTGTGTTTTGCTCTGTGCGGTGGTGCTTGTGCCTGAGCTCTATCTTGTGGTGTTTGTGTTCTGCGACGTTTTTCCTGCGCGCGCTGCTTAGTAACGCTCTTTCGTGCTTTTGCGTGCCTGTGGTGGGCATGCCTCTATCTATTATTTTAATTACTTTTTTTGGGGGGGAGGGGTCGTTACACGCGAGTGTTTGTGTTGGTGTGTTCGCACATATTTGGCTCATATAGAGCCAATTTTTAACACTTTGAGCACGAGGGGTCACGTCTGTGTCTCAAACGTTCGGCGCTGTCTATCTGTAGAAGCTTCTTCAAGTCACTCCGAAGGAGTGTTAACGGGTTTTAAGTAATAGCTCAGTATCGGTTGTTGCACCCACTCTACTTAAACTACCACTGCAGCAATCCCAGTCGTTCAACGCCATTGCTAGGAGCAGTTGCAGCTTAACGTTCTTCAGTAGTAGTCCCATTTTTGTCTTTTTTTTATTGGAATATAATTGTACGCCAAAATGTATTCCTTCCTCAGGCAGCATACCGCAATCCTTCCATTTCACTGCTTACCTTCATGGAAAGCTAATTATAAGGTACCATAACCGATTTTCGCGAGGTTATCTAACGTTTAGTCGTAAAGCTTTCTACTCCCATATCGATCGCTCCGATAACCGACTTTACTGCTGGCGCTACAGCGGAATGCGGAAACGCGAAATCTCGTGGCTCGGACTTCCCAGAGCTTTTGGTTTCGGCGGTTCGGCCTATACATAGCCAACGCCTCGGCTACCACAAACAAACCGTTCCCACCCCGAGAGCGCGATATTTTATGGGCAGCGTGAGGGGCGCACCCAAGAATTACACCAAGCATGTGACGCTCAACCGTTACTTTCGCGTGTCCGTGTGTTTTCCTTTTCTTCGATTTTCTTTTCGCACGCGTCGACCGCTGATCCGTCCCTGCGTATGCTACAGTTGAACTGGAAGAAACGAACATAACTTTGTGTGTGTGTGTGTTTGTGCGCGTGTGCGTGTGTGTGTGTGTGTATGCGTGTGCGTGCGCGTGTGTGTGTGTGTGTGTGTGTGTGTGTGTGTGTGTGTGCGCGTGTGTGTGTGCGCGTGTGTGCGTGTGTGTGTGCGTGTGTGTGTGTATGTGTGTGTGTGCGCGTGTGTGTGTGTGCGTGTGTGTGTGTGCGTGTGCGTGTGTGTGTGTGTGTGTGTGTGTGTGTGTGTGTGTGTGTGTGTGTGTGTGTGTGTGTGTGTGTGTGTGTGTGTGTGTGTGTGTGTGTGTGTGTGTGTGTGTGTGTGTGTGTGTGTGTGTGTGTGTGTGTGTGTGTGTGTGTGTGTGTGTGTGTGTGTGTGTGTGTGTGTGTGTGTGTGTGTGTGTGTGTGTGTGTGTGTGTGTGTGTGTGTGTGTGTGTGTGTGTGTGTGTGTGTGTGTGTGTGTGTGTGTGTGTGTGTGTGTGTGTGTGTGTGTGTGTGTGTGTGTGTGTGTGTGTGTGTGTGTGTGTGTGTGTGTGTGTGTGTGTGTGTGTGTGTGTGTGTGTGTGTGTGTGTGTGTGTGTGTGTGTGTGTGTGTGTGTGTGTGTGTGTGTGTGTGTGTGTGTGTGTGTGTGTGTGTGTGTGTGTGTGTGTGTGTGTGTGTGTGTGTGTGTGAAATGAAGCAAGTGAACGCGGGAAGCGAAGGGGCTCCCATGTGGCGTTGCTCGATTGTTTTCTCTAAGCCCACCGAATGTGCAAACAGGAAGCACGTGTGTTAATCGCCGTTATCTCCTGACGTCACGCGCATAGACGTTTTTGTACGGGCAGCTCCTTAGCCAAGCGGCGCATGCGCCCTGCCCGGCCATCGACGAAGACGATGCTTACGCTTATTTGCATGCGTCGAAGCTGTGCCTTTCCCTTGGCTCATGAAGAGACGCCTTGTTCCAGCGCTCGTTCGGCTGCGTTTGTTTGCGTTCCCCTTCAACTGCAACGGGCGATGCGGTGCGTTCGCGGAGAAGGGATTCGGAAGCGCTTGGTTCGCGGCTCGCAGCTGACGTGAAGGATGTGGAACTGTGGCTATAAGCCAGTCCCTTGTGACGTTTTCTTTTTATGCGAAGCATACTAGCCGCACAACCACGCTCTTCCTTGCTGCGCCGCGCGCGGCCGCGTAGCTACCATATGACGTCATAACAGCTGCAAAAGCGGAGGCTCAACTCGTGCGCTCGCTTGCGGCCGCGCAGCTACATAGCCGGGTCTCAGCTCGTGCGCTCGCCTGCATGAGTTGTTTCTTCGTCTAGGCGAACCAAATATAGCCAAGCAACAGCAGTTCACCAGGCTAAACAGTGGTTCAACGACTAAAATAAAGGCTACACTCTAAGAAAAAAAAAAGGACTAAAAGGGGTAGGGAGGTTAGTCCTTTTGGGGACTAACTGATTTGCCACAACCATTAGTCCTTTTGGGGACGAACTGACATGGGATGAACTGTTACTCCCCATGCGCTTACTCCTTCGGGGACTAACAGTTGCCCCTGCCCAATGGTCCTCAAGGGAGTAACTGTAATTCGTTCCGATGCTCCGCAAAGAAGAAGAAGAAGAAGAAACTTTAGTAAAGAATAGTCCGGCAGTTCTTGATGTGGTGGCCTCAGGTGACGGCTCGAAGTTCTTGGACTCGAGCGGCATCTTCGGCTTGCCGGACGGCCCAGAGCTGGTCTGCCAGCTCTGAACTTCTCATAGCCGCCTCCCAGCGGCGGCGACGCCTACGGAGAAGGTCCCCGGCGGCTCCCGCATCCGGGGCGGCGTCGGGAAGAACGGAACTCGAGCCTTCTACTCTGGCAACAGCCGCGATTATGGACGCGTCGCCAACGGAGCTGCTTTGATTACCGTTGTTGCCGGTACACTCCCAGAGCATGTGTCGCAGCGTTGCTCTGCGTCCGCATCGCGTCTGTTGGGTACAAACGCGGATAGCAGTGGTGTAAGATAGCGGGGCTAGGGTAGGTGTGCGTCTGGAGCAAGCGTAACGTCACGGCCTCGTTCCTGTTCAGTTTATCGTGTGGTGGCGGGAATCTGCGTCTTTCGAGTCTGTAGTGTTGGGTGAGGTCTCTGAACGTGGTTAGGCGATCGCCCCACGCCCAGTGTGTTTCTTGTTGCTGTTGTAGTGTCCCGATCCGGCAGATCCGATGCCCCGCTCTCGGGGGCGGAGGCGGCCACATAATCAGCGGCAAAGGTGGAATTAATTAAATTAGGCATTTATACCCTAATAAAAAAACTAATGAGCTGAAAAAAAAAGAAAACTCGCCCGAGAGCAGGATTCGAACTCACGTCCTCTCGGTCGCAAGTCCAGTACTCTAACCACTTCACCACGCCGCTTGCTTGTCAAGATGGGATATTTAGACAAGGTTAAGCATGGGAACGCAAGTGCGGCAATATAAAAGTGACTCCGTATTTTGTGCAAGCTATGCAGTGAGAGTCTGACGTTGAGTGTACTTGCAACCATAAGCGACTGCGAAAAGAAATCAGCCCGAGTATTCTTGGGGGGCTTTAAACTGAGGCACTACGCGATGTATACGTGAGGCGAGCTCGAACGGGGCACCGAAGACGACAGATAAGGGCAATTTCTCTGTCGCTTAGCTTGTGCCGTTTGAGCTACACATCGCTTCAGTTCGCAATCTCCTTGGAACGGAAGGAACTTAGGTACTGTTGACCAAGAAAATCTAGCCGTCTATCAATGACTTGCGCGTTTAATGTGTATCGCTCACTTATGGGGTGCGCACGAAGGGCATGCTTCTTCACATTCCAGTTTTAAGTTTCACGTAATTTCCTCACGAAGAGGCAAGGTGCTGCTTTGCATGTAGTTCAATAGACGATGCACGAACTTCGAACCATTCACGATTTATAGACAATACCGTTTTCGCCGCATCGCTCCATGACACGGACGAAAACAGCGAAGTGCCAGGGGAGTAACTGTTGCCGTTCGTCCTCCCATTGCTCTCTTTCCGAGCAGGGACTAAACACTTACTCTCCGAAATTTGCACACGGCACGCACATTCATGCAGTTAGTCCTTTGAGGGACGAAAGCGCCCTTTTTAGGACTAACGGCGCAGTTACTCCCCTTTTCCCCGGGATTTTTCTTAGAGTGTAGTATGCTTCGCATCCTGGGCTTAACCTTGGCTAAGCCACAGCCATTTTTCCTTCTTTTTTGTTGATGTGGCGACGCCCGAGATATATAGCGAAGACCCGCGAGGTCAACGGACGTACTTTGACTATGCCGGACGTATGCCTGACGCGGGCACAGGGAAGGAGGAATTGATTCTAGCAGAGCACTGCTCGTATGTGTTACTTATTTACGTTGGAATCGAGGAACAGATACTTAATCGGTATGACTCGCGGCCTGAGTGGGGAGGCTGAAAGAAGGGCGCAGCAAGACTGATATAGTGACCACGCAGGACCAGCCGAAAAGACAACGTTCTGCAGTGTGATTAGGGCATTGCGTGCTTCGCCCGCGGGTTGCATCCAGTTGTTAACAACCTTGACTGTCTTTGCCTTGCGCTGATACCACAGGTCCATGTTAGTTAGTTAGTTGATAGGTTAGTTAGTTAGTTTCGTGTTCGTTCGCTCGTTCGCTCGCTCGTTCGTTCGTTCGCAGTAACGTCTTATGGCAGTGTATAATTGGCGTTGGAAGTATGATAACCACTTCGCTGTCATTTCGGGCGCAAAGCGGACGAAACTTTCAGCTTCGCAGAGCGTTTCCGTAGTGAAAAATTACCCGCATTGTTCGAATGTGTTTGTAGTGCTACGGCATCAATACCAGGCGCACGTTGCGCTAAACTGTATACGCTGCAACGACGTACTATAGGGCGCGTTGCATTATTACTAAGCGCACGTTCCGCTAAATTGCATACGCAACTACGATGCACTGCAGGGCGCGTGCCCTCTCGGAAATGCGCACTTTGCGAGTCACGCCGTCTGCATCACTCGACAGCCCGCGCCTGCGTATGCGAGTAATATATGGCAGTGTGCAGCTGGAAAAGAATTTCTCAGCGTAGAGCAATATACGATGACATTTGCCCGCCTCGGACTACAGCAGAGGTGAAAGCTGCGCCCAAACGAGAGCTTTCTGAGCGTTTTTTTCGCTTTCAACTGCCGACGTCCGCACTTACGGAAGTGGCTTTTCGTCCCTACATACAAAGCACTCGCCGTCTCTTGCTTCTCGTCTGCATGCGAGCCGTCTGCTAGTCGTCTGCTTGAGCAGCTCGCGTGACCGTTCCGCGGAAGGCTGCCGTCTGCATATGCATTCGCTCGCGTCGATGGTCAACGTATCGCTTTGTGTGCTAGCTGAGGCTGTTTGTTTATTTTCAGCCCGTAGTTGCGCACATTCACGCTCTTGCCGGTTGCCTCGAAGGAACAGACGACTGCGTTTGAACTTCCTCGCACTTGCACCGATAAATATTGCTCGCCGGACGGCGTATGGAACGCCGTAATGCAGAGTTCGGGATTATTTGTTAGCTTCGAGTGCGTGATATGGGAGATTGCTTTTCGCTGGCTGTTGTCTGCTTATGGCTTTCTCTTAACTGTGACACGAGTTACCGAATGCGTTTGGCAACCAATATACTACGAAGATGATAAATGGCCGTGATAAATGGTTTCGCGTCTTGTAGCCGTAAGGGATATTCTCCGTAGCACTCCATCTGAAGGGGGGGGGGGTAGGAGGGGAAGGGGCACCTTCAATACGTGATGTCTTCCTCTTTTGCGTTAGCGGGTTCAATAAATCACTCACAACTAGCTGCAACATTATCTGCTTTTCCACTTCCTTCATACTCGCCGCAGTAGCCGTGGCGTTCTGATCAAGAATTCACGGGTTCGAATCCCTGTCGCATTCCTATGGAGGCTGTAATGCAAAAAATACTCCTATACCACACGTTCGATGAACTATAGGTAAACCCAGTAGGCACAAATCAGTCCGTAGCTCCTGCCTCCGCTGCGGCGTCTGCCGTAGCCCTCTAGTTGCGTTGTGACATAAAAAAGAATCACTCATTTAATTTTCGATATTAATTTGAATGCCTATTTGTGTTGCTTATACAGAAGTGATTAGTTCCATGGAAGGCTCTAAGTTGCGGAAGCCTTTTTTATAGCAGCGCTGGCGTCGTGTCAAAGCAAGAAAAAGTGAAGTCATACAGGTGACATGTCCCTACACAGATAACGGATTTCTCATAGCTATTGCAGTGAGCGTATTATCTGCTCAATCGCGCCTGTACAAAGGCTGTGATACGTGCGAAAATATCCGAGACAGTGGAGCAGATGCTCGTTGCTTGCCCCAAATATGACTGTGATTGTCAAGCATTAACGTGTCATCCTTAGCGCCAATTAAGAACGGGCGGTTGAGTGAAATAGTGTTAGTGGGACCTTCGCCGGACATTATATTAACAAAGCGAGCCATCGAAGCTTTCTTATAACTTCTTTTTTCAGATACCGCAGGCCTAGATTCAAGGCACTGAACTGGCCTTTTGGACGCGAACGTTTATATGATCGCTTCGTACATGTCTATCCCCATCATCGCCTGATACTCATAGCCCTCTTTTTTGTCTTCTCCCCTTTGAACAGAGTAGTAGGCTAGAGGATGGCCCATAATGAACGAATCGACCAATCGTTCAATCGACCATCGACCAGTCGACCAATCAGATAAGCAAGGTAGCAATCAATCGATAGGCGAATCAGTCTACGTGTTTTGACTTTGCCGGCCTCAGGGCCGGCACCGAATAGTGGCTCGAACGATTGCTAAACGCGGTCAGGGCCCGAGTCTGTCAGCGCGGGGCATTCATTAACGGCCTTCTTCCTTGTTTTTTGTCCAAGGAAGGCGCGCGCGTAGCCCTAATTGGCGTGCCGCCGCTGCGCTAATTGGCCCTTTCGACGAGACCTCTGCCTGTCCCGAACACGCGGGCGGATCGCGTGGGGCATTTTATTGGAACGAGGGGGGGCCCAATTGGCTTCGCCCGACAAGCCGCCTGTGAGTTGTATACGATCGGTCCGACGCTGTGCTCCAATTTAGATTGCGACGTGGCGTCCGGTTTTGGCCGCGTTCCACTATCCGGCCCGCGAGACGCGCTTGGATTGGCTTCTGTTAGTTTATCGGCTTCCTTTTGCTCGAAGTTCGCGTATAGAGCCGCGTCCATTGTTGGGCCCGCACTGTGTGATTAGCGAACGCCTGTCCAAAGAGTTAACGCAATTATACACTGGCACGCACATTTATGGGAGCCCTCATCACTACAGGGGAGGTGGGGGCGCACTCTAATAATCGAATTGTGCCCATTGAGAGCAGCAGCGTGCCTGCTTCGGGCTTGCGGCGTTGAGTGCATCAGTGCGGCGGTGATATTACTTGCAATAATCTCAGCCTTAAAAACGCGGCATAACCACTTCGCTATAGCGAGAGATTGCACGTTGTATTGTTCTGTATTGTATCGCGTTGTGTTGTACTTGCGTTCTGTACTGCTTTCGTGCTTTCCCGCCCTGGCGGGGGCTCATAAACTAGGGCGCAATGTAACCGGGTCGTAGGTTCGATGCCCGGTCACAACTGCCTAAGGGGGTTCGAAGTTAATTGGGAACCCTTACACTACAACTGTTGTCACAGTCACTGTGCTGCTTTGGGACGCTACACTAAATCAATCAGTTGGGGAAATGGTCAATCACTTAGACAATCAATTAATGAATTGCTAAATAAGTAAGTGCTCTCGTATCTTACGGCGCAACAACAATGCAGCAGCCCTAGGTTTTACGTACGGATGACGTAGCTTTCTTTCAACTGGTGGAAGGAACTTCGAGCTGATATAAGTTTTGCATGTAATAGCGAAGACGGGTACTTTCAGTCACTTACGCAAATTAATTTTGAAAGTGAGTGACATTTCATTGGATACGTCTTGGCTAACCAGCTTCCATACGCCCTTCCCCTTTCATGCTGTCAGGATTGGGGGCTCAATCCCATCGCTCGTGATCCGTTGTCAAGATTGGAGTCCGGCATGAATTCGAAGGTAGCTGGCCCATGCCGTCGTCCAACTTATCCACGCTGAGGACGTTGATGAAGGGACGAACTGCTTCTCATCTAGAACGAGGAATATGGGTTTATTTACAGTATTTATATCAGTCTAACATGACTGATTTTGAGAAAAGGTGTGTCAGTCCAACATGACTGCTTAAGAAAAAGTGTGTCAGTCCAGCATGACTGCTCAAGAGAAGTGTGTCGAGCATTCGCACCACAGCAGTTTTTAAACACTCGGTCCTCCCGCGATACAAGGTGGCGCGAACGTTCGTTTACTCATTGTAAACTCGCCGCCGCCCCGCAGGACAGTTTACACACACAAAGGCACCCATGGGCGAATGTCCGGAACCGACGTCAGAGGGGAGCCGTTCCGGGTAGCTCGGAGCCATTCTGCGTAGCTCGTTGTCCTGCGTCCCGGTCGGCGCGTGGGAAGCAACAAAAAACGGCTTTCCCGCGGCAGCTCGCGCACGCGTAGCAGATCAGGTCCGCGCTGGGGAGTTCGGGCACAATAGCTCGCCCGCCGAACTCATTCCGTCACAACGGCGATGCGGCTAGAGGATGGCGGCGGTTTACGCACAAAGCCCGCTTCATCGAACGCATCCTAGCTGAAGCGACGGAGAGTGGGGGATGCGCGTCTTGTTCCCCAGTCGTAATTGGGTGGCAATCCTGCATTGCAGCTCGCCATTCTTAACAATGCGTACTTCTGCAGTGGAGATATGTTGTTAAAAAGCCGCAAGCTCACAACGCACTATATGAGGGTGCGGGTGGCACCATTATGGATGACGGGTCTGCGACATAGATGGCCCAGTGGAGTCACCTCGTTTAGGCGGGTATATGGCTGCTCGCTGAAGAAAGCAGAGAATGAAACAAGATTACGGTAAGAGCGCTGGCTTTTTCGCCTTGCACGGCGTAGAGTGACGTCAGCTGCTGGCAGGACCAATAAGGGAACGCGTGCCGAAACAACGTCTGCAGCTGCCGTAGCAACAAGGCAACGCACCGACTGAAGAAAGTAACGCGTTCTAGAGCGTTGACAGGAAGGCAAATCAATAGGAAAAATCTCGAAAAATCGACTTAAAGCAAGACATTGACATCGCTGGTATCAAACAAAAAGTCGTCCGCAAAATTCAACTTCAACGATGCCACAGCAGCAATTTTAGTTGTGTGAAAAAAAAACAGTCTATGAGCGTAAAGCTTGAATTTGTGCACGAAAATTGTATTTTGTTCAATATTTATTTAACTCGGCAATGACGAGTGTCAGCAATGGTCCTCGAGAACAAGGGAAAAGAAAATACACACAAACACACAATGAAGGTTTGTGCGAGAGCAAAGGAGCCTTAATTGCGAACGTGTATAATTAAAACTTCGCACGTCGGGCCCAGAGCCCAGCTACGGCTCCAGTACGTGCCCTGGTGTCAAGAACACGTCGCTGTACTGCGCCACAGGAGGCGCAGTGTCTGCCTTGCAATTAATTTTCGTTTTGCCCTCTGCCTCGTATTTTTCTTTTCTCTTCGAAAGCGAGTTCGCCGCTTGCCTTCAATGCATGCGAGGGAACGGAGCGTCGCAAATGGACAGCTGCTGTCGTTAAGTTCGTTCTGTCATCTCTTCGTTCATCCCTTGGTTCGTTCATTCCTTCTGTCGTTCGTCTTTATCGTCTGCTCGTTTGTTGGTTCGCCCGCTAGTCATTTGTTCTGCGTGTTCGTCTGTTTGCGAATTCGTCTGCTTGTTTGTTCTGTCCCTCGGAGCGCGCTAACCACGAAGAAATTGGTGTTGTATTCTTGTGTTCTAAAAATTCGGTGTCCATGAAAATCAGTTTCATTTATTTATTGTCTTTTCTTTTTGCTGTTAACTGTGTCCGGGATAAGTCGCGTTGTGCCCATCTGACAACTCACTTCACCGCCCTTTCAGCGTCTGTAGCATGCAGCTATCCGTTAATGCTATTGCTTCGGACCTTTTATATGGCTCTTTCGGTCTACGATAAAAAACATGTTCTGTGCTCGAATTGAAACTGCTCACGCCGTCTTTAGTATAATATAGGGATGCTCTATTGCATAAAAGATGCTCTTTCCTGCCCTAAAGCTTCTTTGCCGCCCGTGGATGCGTCTTAACTTTGCGGAATAAAATGACCCAACTAGCCCAGAAACAAGTATTGATACGTTATAGAGTCGAAGTCTTTCGTTCGGTTTAGTTTGAACAACGTAGACTCGTTCTTTGTTCGTTAAACGTATATTTATTACACGCAGCGTCGGAGAGAGTCGTATCGATATCTTTAGTGGCACGACGCTCTTGAATGCCTAACAGTCCCTGAAAGTCTGTTTCATCTCCCTGGACGATCAAGCCGTGGTCCAAGGATAACTATTTGAGAGACACTGTTCCGATACGCCGAATGTTAAATTACCGAGAAGCTTATCGTGCTCAGCGATACCCAGAGATGAATAAGTTCGCCTTGCACGTTTATGTTTGACAAGTGATTGGTTAAGCGAACACGCTTGTGGCAGTGATCGACCGAGTTGCCTTGACTGCTTTATCGTCGATTATTGTGATCGGCCGCAGAGAAGTCGACAGGCGATAGCGTACCGTCGTGACGAGCACGGAGCATCGCGACTTGATCTGGTCCCAACAAAAAGTCCGGTTCCTGCGTCTGCTTTTTTTGGTATGGGCGGCCTCTCTTTCTGTATTCCATGCCTCTCCGTCCGGGAGTTGAAACCGCTGCGGAAAGCCAATGGGCCCGCCGGAAAGTAACCGTCGCCTCTCGTAAGGTACGAAGGACGGATGCGAACTGACTGGATTAGATCGACAGAACTAGAACAGACACTGGTAATTTAATCCTCCATTGTTCTCTCGACATGGTTGCCAACTGCATATCCAGACGCCGATAGATATACTAAATAACTCAATTAATTCTACATTGTTGCCAACTGGCTGCACAAACTTGACTAGATATAACGAGTAGGGGACTCTGCCGTATGGAGCAAGTGGAGCAAAAGCTTTAGTCCTGTCACGTGGCTTCCCAGAGTACTATGACCCCCCCCCCCCCCCCCTTCCCACCACCTTCCCCCACCTCGACCTCCTACGGAGCACTTGCTCTTGACAATGACGTTCTGACAGTTTCATAATTGCACCTGCGCTGTTGGAGATAACAGTAAGGATCGCTGCCACCCTCCGAGTACTTGACGAGTGAAGCAGCTGGTGTTGAAGTTGTTCGGGGTTTTTTGTTTCTCTGGCTTTTTTTTTATTCCTTATGTGTTTTGTTATTTGCACGTTTACGAAGTTGGTACTGCGGCGAGACGAGTTTCGGCGAATCCGTTCGTTTGTTGTGCCGGTTAGCGGCGTCTGCGTCGGTTTCGCGAATTCGGTAAGCTTGCTTCAGGTATTTGTTTGAAAGGGTTGTCGGTTGCCCCTGTGGTTTTCGTTTAGCGGGGAGTGGATTCGTATGTCCGTATTGCATTGATTTGCATTTGCAACGAGAATTTTGCATTGCGTCATATTGTGAGGTCGCAGGAGGCGTTTCATGGTTGTCGACACGAGTAATGGCTAAAAAGAGAGAAAGAAAGAAGTGAGGAATATTCATCTTTCTCAGTAGTGAGCGTCTTTAGTGCATAGCAAATTCGAAACATTGGCGTGCACATGATGCCTTTCTTTTTCACTAAAGTGACCTCATTTGCAAAATAAATGGATTAGACGTCCGACAGATTATTCTCTTAGCTCTGGCGAAGTTTACGATCGATAGTCCTCCAGCCGAGTAACCACCATTAGGTTCAATCAATACCTGGACGCAGTTTATTTGGCGACGTGATTGCAACGCCCGGAATAATCAAAGTACTTCCGCTAATCTTTACAGCTCGCTTTTCTTTTTGTCTCACTGTGGACGTACGCTTCCTTATATTTAGGTCACGGAGTGCTTATCGAACACCGACGTGAAACCTCCACCTGGGCGCGTATGTCTAGGATAACGCAGTGCCCGTTTGTTGAGGGACGTTCGAAAACATCGTCCGTCGCTTACGAGCGGCAATAAAACGGGATCGATAAAAACGCTTTAGAAATCAATCGATAATTACCCTAGCCGGTTCCAAATTTGGGCCAAGCTTTTGCGTCGGCTGTGTACACGGGAACGACAGCTGTACGCGCAGAGCGGGAGAGCGTCCGCTATCGCGTCGTCTGCTGCACGGTTCTGCCCCTCGCGTCGTCTGCGTGTCCGCTTCCAGACGACAACGGCCGGCGGAAGCGACAACGCCTGCATTCGAGAGTGGGGGCTTCTGTTCACCTCTCCTTTGTTCCAGTCTCTTCTGCTACGATGCGAGTGCCTTTTTTTTTCTGGGCACTACCGGTCGCTCGGCTATTACTACAGGAGTGAGCAGAGGGGGGTGGAGGGACACTCCCCCTAATGCTACCCTAATGTTCGCCTTCTTGTTAAACTTTCAAGAGGTCACTCCCCGTAATGACGCCGAAGAAGTTCCGTCCCCACACTGATAGCAAGCGATAGAGCGATGCCCACTGGTGCCGTCGGTCGCAGACGGCGCATTGAAAAGCGCAGGTACTCGAAAACAGAAGACGCGAAAACAGCTAAGCGTCGTCTGCGCGCATGTCGCCGTCGTCTGCGACCGTTCTGCCCCAGTGGATGCCGCTTTTGTCTTCGTCCAATCGGCGAACTCCGTCGGGATTGGAGTCACGGTTTTGCACAGGGTATCGACCTTTCTTCTTTCCTTCATTTCTTCACTTGCACCGTCGCTTCTGCTGCACTCTTAAGAGTTTACTGCTTTCTAAGCCTCCCTACACAAGGGAAATGGAAGCGAGAATGCCTAGTGTGTTACGCAGTCGGTTTATAAAAGCCTGAAATAAAGCTGCATGAATGAACGTAAAACAATTAAAGTGCAGTTCGGGTCGATTAAGGGGCGGTGCTGCTTAAAGAACAAGCTTGCTTCTATTGCGCTTTTCGACGGCGTGGCCATTTTCTTTACCAGAGGGACATTCTGGCTGTCATTACAGTCCCTGCTGTTTGAGCAGCCACATATTACTGCAGTGGCTAGCGCTTTGGTATAGTCACTCTGCGTAACCGCGAAAGTGTTTCTTTCTTTCTTCCTTTCTTTTCGAAAGAAAGATGGCCAGGGATATGATCGAAAGTTGCTTTTAATTTAAGTGGTGGACGGAGATAAGGATAAAGAGGCACATAATGATAAATTAGCTGCAGAAGTTTCACTTGCAAAGCCGAGTCTTCGGAGTTGAAGTTTGAATGCGTTCCACATATTCGCAGAATCATTATTGAAAGTGGAATCATTCACCTTGATTATAGTTCCGGTGACATGAGCGTAGTGGGGCGAAACTTTGGTTCAGATGCTGCACAGATGCGCAGCTCTTGTTGCCGAGAGCGGGACTGTTTCGAGATGTCATCGCCCCCGGCCATACATAAACAACAGGAACATCAATAATGCATAGCGCTGTTGGCACGGGAAGAGAAATGCTATAGAAGATGTATGGAAATTCTCGCCTCGCTAAGTGCATCAGAAAGAAAAACAAAACATGATAGCTGTTATTTGTTTCAATGCCTGCTACTAATGCTCAGGCTATGTAATTGTTGGCTCGAAAGGTAAATAAACAGCTAAAGCCTACGAGGAACACTGTAGCAGAACTGACTCAGCGTACCCTGCAAAACGACGAAGTCATGCTTTTTCCCTTTCATTGTTAAAATTACTTTTTTCCGTTGATCATAAACATTTACGACTTTATTATATCTTTCCGGCTCTCTGTCATATAACTTTTGTAACGCTTCACAAATAAGGAAAAGAAGACGAAGGTATCATGGATTTTGTAGACAGTATGCCAACAAAAACAATTTGCTATGGATTACATCAGAAACAAGCAAATTGGCTCCGTATTGGAGAAGGTGGAAAAGGAAACCGGTGTCCTTAACTACCATATCTAATAATTCCATATGGTGTGTGGGAACACACGCTGTATAATACACGATTCCAACATGTTCATATGGAATCAGTCAAACCTCGCTACAGCGAACGGTTACATAACGAAATAATGGATATAACGAAGTAAGTGAAATTTCTCTTGAAGTCCCCATAGAGATTTTAATTGCAGTTACGTGGAATACTGGATACAATGAAGTGATTTTGGCTCCCCTGTCAAATTTGTTATTACAATATCTTGCTGTATTGGATATAGGGGTTATGGAGCACATGTGTTTTATCACTAGGTCCATGAGGGGCGGCCCAGAGGAGACCTCTGTTGTTCGACACTTTGTGGCTTCTAACTTTGTGTGCCTATCGCTTTGTGTGTATCGCCCGCAATTGAATGCGCTCGATTGACCAGGAACTGAATCGTCGGCCTTGAAGTATGCATGATAGCGTTGTAGATGCCGGCCCGCCATAACACTCAACCACAAGAAATGTGTCGCTCTTCTACGCCAATGAGTTGGCATCACGCCTGTATGAGAATACCTGTTGGAAACACAGGTAGCAACGCGGCAGCTGAGCAAGCTTGGTATGTCTAGCAGGAAATGTGAGGACTTCTCTCTCTTAATTTTATTTCAGAACAAAATAAATAAATTCTGCATATACATCTGGGCCCTTAGCAGCATTGCTAGTCCCAGGCCCACGCAAAAGAAATTCAAACACATAGTAGCACTCAGACTTACACAGACGAATAAAAAGGAACGGTAAAAAACAGTTGTAAATTATAGCTAAATTCGGTGTTTATGTAGGCTCCAGCAGAGCAACTATTATTTTTACGTGTGACACTAAAGAGGAAAGTGCGATAGAAAGCCTATATATCCATCATCCATGGAATGCAGAAAAACTATGAAACGATAATGCACAAAGTCAGGAAAAGAAAGGGTAACAAAAAAAAAAAACACTACGTGAAGCATACGCTTTCATCAATCCACCGATCAACGATAGCGCATTATAGAAGGATATAAGCGAAGGACAATACAAATAGAGTTTTCTCATTTCTTGTGGTAGTCATTCAGCGTTTCAAAACCGTATGTTCTAATATAATATTTTACTGCAGAAGGAAATTCCGCTGCTCACCTTTATATGCGCAGCGGCTGACTGTACAGTGGCTTACGCGGTTGACTGTGCCAACTCCCACAGGCCGAACCGCACGCCAACGGGAACTTCGCAGTCCCGGCCACTCATGAACGTTTGTCGCAGCAAAGCTTGACCGGTCCGCGTTCCCGCTTCACAGCCTTCTCCCTAGCAACATCCGTAGTTTGCGCATCAGACGCAACTTAGGACTATCACGTTACGTCATAATAGACAGTTTTAGTTGCACGTACGTAGAGGCTTTGCGTACGTGGAGCTTCTACGTGTGAGCAGTGCGCATGCGTAGAACGTAGCGGGCGCGCGCGCGTCTCACGGACGTACGTGAGATTCAGTTCTTTGCGTGCGTTTCTTGCGCACGTAGACAGCTTCGCGCGGGAGTTCCGCGAGATCACGAACAACCGATAGCGGGCCGCGCGCGCGCAGACGGGTCGGATCGAAACACGGTGACAGGATTAAATTGGCTGCCGCCGTGTTCACATTTACAGATAGATGTGGCTACGGGGTCCCTCTTGGCATGCGTCGCGTACGTGTAGCTAAAAGCGTTTCAGATGGCGTGCACGTAAGGTACGTAGGCTTTTCACGTTTGCGTACGTGAAGCCTCTACGTACGTGTAACTAAAACTGTCTAATATTACGGTCACCGCGTGTAGCTCACGTTGTTCATGCTATGCGCGGAGTTGCACTTCGTTTGGCGATGCGTGTTCCCCAACTTCGCCTCTGTTCGCTCGCGCGGCTCTTTCTGTGTCAGCGACTAGAGTTGCTCATTGTTCTACTTTGGTCTTTGTGGTCTCTCGTCTTGTTCTTTCTTTCCTTCGCTTCTTCCTGCCTTCATTTTCTATGTTACCTTCACTTTTTTGCTGAAGAGTAAGCGAACGTTTTGCGCCTACTTCCCGACCTCGTCCCTTTTCTATTTCTGTGAAGCCCGTCTGGTCTGAGTGAAACACGGTGAAAAGGTAGTCAGCGTAGTCGGAGTAGTGCCCCGGGTTTTGTCTGCCTTTTTACAACAACAACAACAACAACAACAATAATAATGCGACCGAGGCTGCAGATTATGCACGCACGCACGCACGCACGCATCTTGCTTTGGCTTTGTTTCACCGAAGTGCGACGCGTTCCCAGAAACGCGCTGGTCTCCACACGTATACGTAAATGTCCGTTTCGAAGGAAACTGACCAATTCGACAGGCCGAGATCAACGTTTCCGACCGCGCGGCACTTTCGCGAATCGACGGCCCCATGCATTGAGTGGCCGTCTATATATAGTGACCATTTCCGTTGCTGCACCGTTTCTCTTTCGTCCTTTCGCGGCTTTCCTGTTTTAAATTACTCTCTCTCGCTCTCGCTCTTTCTCCTTTTGTTTGTCTTCAGTGTTGGCATGCCCGTTTACCACTTATGGTCCACTTCCTCCGATGCTCTTTGAGTTTCAAAGCGTTTCCGTTTCGGACATCGGAGTCCGAGCGGTCTTTCTTTTCCATGTCGCTGCGCGTTTGAAGAGGAAACGGCGGTCACAATTCGATGGCGCGGAAGACAAACAGGAGGCTTCCTTCTCGAAAACGTGCTGAATAAATCTTGAGGACGAAGATTCGGTCTCGGTATACGAGCCGTACATTGTGAAGGAACAGATGGAGGCAAAAAAAAGAATATTAAATATCGAGCGAGGGGCCAAGGAATGGCAGTTCAGGAAATTCTTTTTTTACTCGCCTTCTATTGCTGTCTTGCCCACCGGCAAGATGGACGATTCGTTTTGTTGTATGTATATACTGTTTTCCGCCATAACGGCAACCGCGAAGTGTTCAACTGCAAAGAAGCGAGTTTGTTTATCCGTATCGAAGCGCCGAGGCCGTCGCAGTTTTGTTTTGGAGTCAAGCGTCCGAGAGTTTGTCGCTAAAGCTGAACTTTCGTGGCATGCGAGTTTAAACATGCGTTGCAGTTCTGTCATATGTACTGCGAGCTTGGGTGAGTACGACGTTTTTGTCGTTCTCGGATAAGATTCATAAGCCTCCGTGAATATATATATATATATATATATATATATATATATATATATATATATATATATATAGGGTTCGCTGCCGAAGGGGCTGTAGATAAGCTTCCACTAGAGTCACTGTGAAACTTGGCGATGTTCTAACAATGGACAGCGGTAAATTTCGCAGGGGCAATTAATTGGTAACTGCGGGGGGATAGGCGCCTTACCGCAATCATACGTTATAGAGTAGTCTGGTTATATATAAAAAGCGACTTAATTATAATGAAAATGTAGTGTTGAAAATATGCAGACGAAAGGACCCGAACATTGGCCGGAATAGTTATTGAAGAGTTATTGAATAGATTGAAGAATTATTGAAGAGTGAAATGTTCATGCAGAAGTCGCGAGAACGAAATAAGAAAACGTAAGCCTAATTTTGATTTTTTTTTTTTTGATAAGCGCGACACAGGCCAAACCAGCCTAAATGAAGACGGTGCCATTCTTGAAATTCGTTTTTCTTTCTTTTCTTTTTTTTCTAGTTTGGGTTATCCAAACACTGTTCTTCGTAATTTTCAGAGATTCCATAGCTGCTCTCGGGGGAAATGTGAATAATGATCCTGGTGGACGGAAAGTCCACCAGGATCGTGTGTTTGCGTTCACGCTTAGTGTTAACTTACAAAAAAAAAAGTATTTCTAGCTGTGATTTCAGGACAACAGACTCATCAGTAGACAGACTCCCCACTTAATCAACAACACCAGCACAGCCACCAACGACAATCAACGACAGCAACGGTGGCATCAAAGCAGCAGAACTGCGCTCTTGCAGGAAAAAAAAATAAAGGAACACCGCTCTCTCACGAGAGAGCCAAAATTGGGAGCGTATAGCGACGGAAGAGCAACTATACATACATACAAATCGGCGCATAGGAACCATAATAAAGGGCCGCGGGTGGAAACGATACGTATAGATGCTTCCAGAACATTTGAACGCTGCACAAAACGACGCAACTACTACGTTCCTTGCGACCGCCGACGCTATTCCAAAGGCGACGTCGCCATCAGGACTGACACGAACCAGGGGGGCCACTCTCCAAGAGGTTCCGGTCGTGGTGCCCAGCGGGAGCGGTACAGAAGGAGCGGTTATTGTTCATCGTGTTGAAGAGCAGCACACACACGAAAACAAGAAAGAAAACAAAGAGATGAAAAGAAGACGAAGAAAGACACGACGCGGATAGAAAGTCGTTCATCTTTCTTTCCAAGCTGAACCGAAAACGAGCTGAACTTGAAAGGCTACTGTAATATATATATATATATATATATATAAAGGTAGAAATGAGTAGGTGTATAAGCAAACACTGCTTATACATGCGCGCGAGCAAACAACGACAAAGCTGAAAAGTGCAACAAACAAACGAAATTTCCCCGTGGAGGGGGGAAGGGGGGATACGAACCGGAAACCATATATATGGACATCTCGCCACGAAATCGCCCTCCTATTTAGAGTGTAAGCTGGCCTCGAGTTTCTGTGTGGAAGGCTCGGAATTCGCGCGTGTGGTGGTACAGACCGTGTCGGGAAACGAAAACAGAGATCGAGTTTCACATCCGGCACGAAAAAAAAAACTAATAAATAAATGAAAAGACGCACTTTACTCTCAAAAGAAAGCACGACATTTCAGAAAGAAAGAAAAAACGAAAACGAAACGATGGTGCACTGTCGTCTGTTTGCGTCTGCTGTATACCAGGCGGGTTTATATATATAGGTATATCGAAATTGTAGAAAGCAGCGAAAACTAGAAGGAAAGAAGGAAAGGAAAAGGAAAAAAAGAAACACGAGCGATGGATGTGGTACACTTTTATTGCACGGACGAAGTGTTCCTGGGCCTCGGCGTCTGTACGCGGGTGTTATAACGGAGTGAAGTGTCAGTGGAATTGACCCGAGGAAACCTCGGCGCCCGACATTAGCCCTTTCCTGCCGGCGCAGCGTTTTCTATATAAGGTTTTCTCGCTGCCCCATCACGAAACCCCGTGTTCTCCTTTTTTTTTTGTTTGGGCGCAGTCGGAGTTATTGATATGTTGTCTTTGTTCGGTCTCTATTTTTTATTCGTTGTTTTCTCTCTTTAGAAAAAAGGCCAAATTTGTAGCTGCCAGAAGTCAATTCGCCTTGGCCCTTAAAAAGCACTCGCTTCCTTTGTTGCGTCCACTGCTGGCGAAAAACAAAATAATAAAGGCAAATGTCTGTCTGTCTTTCTCTCTCTCTCTCTCTCTCTCTGTGTGTGTGTGTGTGTGTGTGTGTGTGTGTGTGTGTTTGTGTTTGTGTTTGTGTGTGTGTGTGTGTGTGTGTGTGTGTGTGTGTGTGTGTGTGTGTGTGTGTGTGTGTGTGTGTGTGTGTGTGTGTGTGTGTGTGTGTGTGTGTTGCCAGCAGCGTCGATCGCTCGGCGTTTCTTTCCACTTTCGTGAATTTTGCATTGGCACGCTGTACAGCCAACACAGACACCTCGCTGGCTGTCTGGCGGCTTTGTTTGCCGCTGCTCGAATTTATTCTCACACTTTAAGAAAAGTTTACACCATTTGGAGTGTATATTTGCCGCACAACAATAATTGTCATCTGTCTTGCCCGCATTTCCTTTCTTGAAAACGCCGCGCCCGCCACTTTCCCGTCGGGAATGCTATGTCATGCTGATAACGCGCATGCCGTTCGTTACTGGAAAGTACCGGGCTCGCCGCGTTAAAGAAAGGAAATGCGGACAAGACAGATGACGATTCTTCTTGTGTGGCAAATATACACCCCGAAGGGTAAAACTGTTTCTTAGAGTACACGTGGACACTGGGTGTTCGCCGCCGTGAAAGCGACGGAAAGCCTCAATTCCGAAAAAAAATTATCACTGTGACTTGAACCTCTTCTTAACTCTTCTTTTTATACCGCGCCTGTAGAAATTGATAAATTTGATCGACACTTTTTCTAAGCGTTGCTTTGTTAAAAGTTTCCGCTGGAATTCTTATACTAGCAATATCGTGCGGCGTCTGAGGTGACGACTCAACTTTAACTATTCCTCAGATTTGACAATTTTTGGCACGTCGCAGTCTGCCAAAATATTGTAAAATCTGAGAATTTGATCAAATCTGAGAATCACATCTGAGAATTTCGACGGTGCCTCCAGTGCTCCAAGCACTGGAGACAATAAAAAGACGCAAATTTGGCGTTTTGGTCAACTCGGCCACATAATTTTTTAAATGACAGCAACAGTGAAAACAAGTGGAAAGCCACTCTTGGGTTGTCAATTTTTCAGTCCGACGTATAGGCTGTTTTAACGATGTCTCAAACAGTGGTAAATGCTTATGAGTGCGTGTTGTTTTGATAAATGTGTTGGACTAATATCAAGTACAACGTCACCTTCACAACCGTGTGTTGATTTTATCCATGAGTGCTTCGACCGTGTGTGTGCGATTTATTACGATCGTTTCAGTGGTGTGGGGGTTTTCACTCACACAACAGCACACTGTCGACTTTAGACCGGCATTCGACCGAAGCTTGACCAGCTGCGTAATGTCTTACGTTTGGAACACCGCCTGCGCAGATGCCCTTACTCATTACTGTGCAACAGTCCACACCACTGTACAGAACTGTACAGGAACTGAACAAAGTACGTCGAGGCTCCAGCGCCAGTTGAACGCGCAGCAGACCAAATTGCTTCCACACAGAAGCTGATCGAACGCAATGATCAACTGTAAGGAGGCTTCGGCATGCTCCCTGAACTGATAAGCATTGCTTCGTGAGCCTAAAACGCAAACCAGGTGTCTGATGAAATGAGTAAAGTCGAGTTCTTCCTTTATACGTAGTAAATATTTTTTCGTTTACTCTCTGTACTTATACTCAAGATAGCGAGTTCTCGCTTTCGTTCGTGTTTTTTAGATGCTTCTTTGAAGTTTCACACACGAATTCTCAAAAATTGACAGAGCAGTGATTACTGCTCTGATTCCGTTTAGGACACCAGTGATCAGGCTATAATCTTTTGCATTGTATTACAAGTTGCGACTATTACGTACGTTTTGAAATTAAGCGTTAAAACAAGAAAGCACTGAGAAGGAGCGCATTTCTAGCGGTAACGAAAGAGTTAAAAATAAATCTATTTACAACGACCAGAACCTATGACACGTGTTGCACGTCGTTGCGCCTTGTGCTGGTGGCGTTAAATATTTGGTTTCTCAGTGCTCACCCATTCCTCTCTCTCTCTCTCTCTCTCTCTCTCCCTCTCAATGCGCACCATGTGCTGCTGAGCAATGTACGTATTTTACGTCAATATCGAAGAATTTGCCACACACGTCAATTATTTCTACGAAAGTCAGAACAGACGAAAAAAAAAACTGGTAATAATTGATGACATAACGCAAAGTAGCGAACATAAGAGTAGTTTTAAATAATCACTTGATCCGATGGTTGTGTGGGAATCGCTTATAAGCGAAGGTTTGTTTTAATTTTTCTTAAAATGTCATCCTTTCTCTTCCTTGACTTCTTTTTAGCTCAAAGCGCCTAGTTCATTGGACGCTCTGGTTCCTTCTTATTCGCTTATTTCTTCACACTTTCCGGCTCTTGATACCAACTTCTTCGCCTCTTGCCTATCCAGTGAGACATACCCGTTCTGGGCGATTCTTCTCCTCTTCTTTTCTTTTCTTTTTTGACTATAAGAATGTTTACTACATACCTATTGTCACATACTGTATCACACATACCCTGTGACCCAGGTTGTGCATTTGCACACCCGCTCATACCCATTCTAGGTTTCGTTTTTAAAAAAATTTTTTACCTAGGCTGTTCACATACCCAATGCCACATGCCCATGCAGTGGCACATACAACGTGATCTGGCCCAAGTTGTGCGTAATCGTCAACGCAGCAGCAGCCGGCCACTTACCTTCAAAGTGGAGAGAAAAGGCAAAGAAGGCTTCGTTTTAATTCGATCGATTGATTTCTCACGACATCCAAGGAAGAGACAGGAGCTAAGAATCTGGACATACGTCGACCGTCTGGGATTTTTTTTTTTCACCGTTCACGCAACATTTAGTGCGCAGGCGCGTTCGCGTTCCACCCTATACCGAACGCAGATGCCGCGCCACGAACCTAAACTCGGTGGCTTCGTGTTCAGCTGCGGAACGTCGCGGCGAACGAGCCACCGCCGCGGGTCAAAAGTATTTCGATGTAATTTTTCCTTATCTTTCAATTGTCAGCGAGAACTCTCTCTCTCTCTTTTCCGGACTACGGTCGTGGGGGCTGGAAGCCCGCATAATTAAAAGGAAATGTGAGCAGGCAACTCTGTCCTTCCTTTCAACGAAAGGATGTCGAGATTGAAAGAAGGAAAGCTAGAAGAAAAAACGAGAAACAAAGCTGAAATGAAAGGGAAACTCGACGCAGTTGATCTCGTAAGGTCAAAGCACCCTCATCAACCCTTGTCCCTCTCGCACTTTCATCCCGAACACGCGGATGCCTCTATCTTCTCCCGCGCCGAGGAGGCGGGATCCTGAAACCAACGCGCATTTCGATCGAGCCGCGTGCTGTTCGGTAAACGAAGCTAATTTACTCATTCTGGCCGCGGTTTTCCCCCTTTCCGCTCCTCATCCAGTCCATCTCTCTATCTTTTATATATGTATTTCGTGCTGAAGGGCGGCTGACGCGACCGTGGTCATCAGCCGTGTTGTGATATGCGTCGCTCTGCAAGTCGGGTCTGTGGGATAACGGAGATGAGTCTGCACGAACCGCGAGGACAGACGTGATAGGGGAGTGAAAGAAACTAATGACGTCGGCCGAGTTATCAGTACAGGCATACCGTTGATCGATATGTGTATTTAGTGTAGCGAACAGTTGGCAACAGTTATGTCTTGGTAGAGAGAGAGAGAGAGCAAATATAAATTAATTTCAAACATTTTCTTTCTTTCTTTTTTTTTCTTTCCGATCCCTCCCGGCTTTTTCTCGCGGTGGCCCCGGGTTGCTTCTCCTCCTGCATGCCGTTGCTGTTTTACCGAACAGCTCACGCAAAGGACAGGACTCGTATAACGAGCTTGCTCATACATCGCTACTGTACTCCCGCACACTCCAAGAAGAGTTCCCGCCTCTCGCGCGCGCATATTTGTCCCACAAGGATAATCGCCATATATATTACGTGCCTTTCTTATCGCACTTTCCCGTCACGAACAGCATCAGCGTTATCAGAGTTACTCCCTGAAATACCAAATGACTGACTACAATGTGGCAGACTACAAACCAATGTTGTCGTGTAGACATCCGCCGCGAAGCAGTGATCAAAGCGGTCCACCAGTCGAAAGGTCAGTGAAGTTTGCTGTGATAATTGAACGTACGTCGTACTCTCTTCATTTTACTACCGGGGCCAGCGTGATTTTATCAGCCACATCTAATATATATATATATATATATATATATATATATATATATATATATATATATATATATACGTGTGAGGGGGGAGAGAAGGAAAGCGCAGTGTCGAGGACTGCAGAAAACCAGGTTGGGTGATGAAATTAGGAAATTTGCACGCGCAAGTTCTCATCAGCTAGCGCAAGGCAGGGGTAATTGGAGATCGCACGCAGAGGCGTTGATTATTTGCAGTGGACGTGAAATAGGCTGGTTATGACGTTTTTGGTGATGCGATAATACACTCAATTGGACCATTCGGTGCATCTGCTTTCGTGTATACAAACTGCAACGGGTGGACAGAAGGGAAGGAACAGACACGACTGTTCGCGAGTCCGCGGTTTCTCTGAATCCACGTTACGTCCACGATTCGTTGCGCAGAATTTACCCGATCTAGTTCATGGTGATGATTCTGTCCGCGACCCTTCCGTCCTATAGTGGGATGGAAGGATCTCTAAATTAGTGGTGCCTAATGCTAGTCGATCCTCCTTTTCTTTCTCGTTCCCAATTGACAGCAGCAATTCGTAACTTTTATACCGTACAGCAATGAAACAGGTGTGAGGCGGAGTCCAAGCTAGATCGTGGAGTTTGGTCTACGTGCCGAAACTGCATAATTGGTTCATTGCAGACTCATTTCTGGAGGGCTCCGGATTATTCTTTCAAACGGCGCTTATGATGAGGCGACAAGGCAAACAAGACCGGTACACATGCGACGTCATTTGAACGCGTGTGGATCCTGTCAAGAACGGCGGGCCGCTAAGCAAGATTGCCACCTTGCCACCCGATTACGACAAGGGGTGCAAGACGCGCACCTCTCCCTCTCCGTCGCTGCAGCCGGGAGGCGTTCAAAGAAGCGGCCTTTGCGCTGGAATCCGCCGCCTTCCTCCAGCCCCATCGACATTGTGACGGGACGAGTTCGGTGTGTGGACAATGATTCCAGAGTTCCCCAACGCGGAGCTGATTTGACACGCCTGGACAAGCTGCCGCGGGAACGACGTATTTTTGTGCTTCTCACGGTTCGGAGTGGCACGGAACAACGAGCGACCCTCGATCGGCAACGATAGTTCCCGGAACGGCACCCGCCAACGCCGTCGTCGGGCATCAGAGCGCGGTTGCCTTTGTGTACGTAAACTGTTCTGCAGAGCAGCGGCGCGTTGGTGATGAGTAAACGAACAGTCGCCGCGTCGTAGGACCGGCGGATCGAGTGTATAAAAACTGTGGTTGTGCGCATGCTGGAGACACTTCTCTTGAGCAGTCATGTTAGACTGAGTCACTTCTCTCATGCAGTCCTGTTGGACTAATACTCTTTTTCTCAAGCAGTCATGTTAGACTGATTTAGTTTCTGTAAATAAACCCTTTTCCTCGTTCTCGATGAGAAACAGTTCTTCACTTCATCAACGATCTCAGCGTAAATAAATTGGACGACGGCATGGGCCAGCTACCTTCGAATTCATGCCGTACTCCAATCTTGGCAAAGGACCACGGACGATGGGATTGAGCCCCCAATCCTGACAATCCTCAACGTCCCCCTAGAGCGCGGCACACGAGTGTTTCTTCCTTGCATTCTGCCCAAAATCGGCAGGCGGTCGACGTGGCCGGGCATCGAAGCCACGACATCGTGCTCGCCAACGGAACGTCATAGCAACAGATCCGCGACAGCGAGTTCAAACGGTGCATAATCCTCAAATTTAATACCTTAGGGCTCCGCTTGCCCTGCTTTCCCCGGGTGCTTTTAACTCATTAGAGAGTTCTATATTAAGGGACGCAAGAGCCTTGCGTGAGTGAGAACTAGGGGCCACGGTACTGCGCATGCGCGGACTGCTGCGTCTTTGTCTGCGCATGCGCAGTAGCGTCGTCCCTAGTTCTTGCGTACGCAAGTAGCTTGCGTCCCGTTACCTAAAGCTCTCTATTTAAGCAGATTCTCCCGCAGGAAGCGGGCACGTACGCAGAGAAAAGCCGAACGCACCTAACCCCAGCCTTCCGCAGCAGAACCGAAAGCTCGCGCTTTCCGTACACTCACGCGACAGGACTCTCGAAAAAAAAAATGGCAGTTCCCCTATGCGGCACGGAGGGCATAGCTGCGGAGCGAAGCGACAAATGCCGGGGACAATGTGGCGCCGTTACAAAGAGGCGGCGGCCATTGTACGTGTGTCGCGCAGCGGCCACGGTCCATTGGGAGGGGAAAGCCATTCTGCGTTGTCCCTCCAGCCTGCCCTCCAGCGTCCGGGAGGTGGAGAGATATCCATTCTACTTAGGCGACGGAGACTTCCGCGGACAGTCGGAGGCGCGACGCAGCGCAGTGCGCCGAGGGTGGGTTGGATTGCATGCCGGGAAGAGGTGCTGGGCGCGATAAATCGCGTGAAGTGGACAGGAAGAAGGAGTCAGCTGCGTGTTTTCTCTTTCTTCGTTTCAGTTTTTTTTTTTTACTTCATCTGCTTGTGGGGTCGAAGCGTGCTTTCTTGGATTTTGGGAGCAGGAAGAGGCTGTGAGTGAGGAGGGGGGCAAAGCGGGCGTGAGCGTCTTTTGGGAATCCACTGAAAGCGGTATATTTTTTAACCAGGAAACGGCATTGCCCTCCGTGGTGGCTCGCTGGGTATGACGTCACGCCGCTGAGCACGACCGAGGTCGCGGGTTCGGTTGTCTGCAGCGGCGCACGCCTTCCAATGAGATGGGTACCGGGTACCATCCGGTGAGATGCTGTACCGGGCTGAGGATGCACGTTAAGTTAACCCCAGCAGGCGTCAAAATTAATCCCGAGCCCTGCACGACCACGTCCCTCATAATCTGCAGCGCAGTTTCGTGGTGTTAAGCCTCCGTACTTTAGCGTTGTAGTTTGAATAACAGAGGAACGGTCTCCATGCAAACGTCAGCGTAGCTAGAATTACAGCGTTTATTTCTAGCTAAGATCACGCTTAACAAAATTTTTTTCGTTCCTGTAGCTGTGATTTCGTCGTATCGCATTCAAGGAAGCTTCTGTTTTGACTTGTTTTGTTGTTGTCGTTGTTGTTCACTGTTGACAGTGTACGCTGCACATGCTCTTAGAAGAATAAGCGTTTGCATGTTATTCAGTGCCGTTGTCTGTCCCTTCGTTAAGTGCTGTCCACCGATCTGTCTTTAGAGCGCAGCTCTTAAGCGCCCGTTAATTCCTGCCTTGAGCGTCGGCGTAACCGAGCGAACGAGCACAGCGAAGGATGAAAGAGCGAACGAGCAGCGCAGCGGGGTACGAGAGACGGCGATAGCGAAGAGAACGCGAGGAGGAAAGCGGTGAAGGAGGGTGCATCGGAAGCGTGAGGAGGCAAGCGGGAGAGGAGAGCATGGCGAGCGGGTGAGGAGGAAACTGGTGCGCATCGCGAGACGTGCTTCACGGCGGCGACCAGGGATGCATCGAATGCGTCCACCGATACTACACGTATGGAAACAAAGCGCGGGCGTGGGCTTCGTACCCCCTGCGCATGCGCTACTGCGCGTGCGCCGCAGCCGCTACAGGATAGGCTCCGCACGAGCCACGTGTTCCCGTGCCCGTGCTTTCTTTGTCAACATTCAGCGACGCAACCGGTGGAAATGCTTCGTCTGCCGCTGCTGCTAAACGAGCCGCCCGAGCAGAGACTCACCGCCCTTGTCGTTCAAAATCAAATTCTTAGTCACTACATATCACGAATTCAAAGCAACTAAACAGCTGCGCTCCAAGTTCGCATCAGGGGGTATCGCAATCGGTGCATTTCTTTTCCTTGTCGTTTCACGAACAAACATGCCCAAGTATGCATGCTGCTGAAGGTCATTTTAGCCAGCGTCGAGATAGGCTGGTTGTCCCGGGGTGTGGTAAGGGGGTAACGAGAGTTACAGCCGACAGACGGAGAACTGAGAGTAATGCTGTCAAACGAGCAATTGAGAGATTATCGATTCGTGTTGCCAGCACAATAGAAGCTGGTCACAGAGAGACGGAGCTGTTACCACAAGCGCTCCAGCGTTTGTAGCGTCGGCTTGGTCCTCTTGCATCCCCTTTCTGTTGCGCTGGTAACATGAATAAACAGAGAGAGAGAGAAAGAGAGAGAGAAACGCGCATAAGCGCAATGAAACGACGACCCCTATCAGCGCATTTCATCAGGGGCTACCGGCAAGGCATCTACCACGATGGTTCCTGCCCATTCTTGGCCGTCCAGCTAGCTATACTGCGGGTCTAGTACGGCACAGCCAACGCGATAAGGCGAACCACGGCTGGACGGCCCGGGACGACGGCCCGCGAGCCCGCAGTGTTGACACTGGGCAGCTCGCTTCGTGAAAAAACATTGCGAGTGGCCTCGGTCTGACGCTGTCGTCCTTTCTTTTCTAAGTGCCTCCGCAACTGCTCCCTCCGGCTCGCGAAGCAACATTGCTGTCGCTTGGCGCCACACGACAACGACCTCGAAGGGGAGGCGTTTCCCACGTTCCTCGCGATCCTGTGCATTGTCAGTGCGCTCGCGTCTCTTTCTTTCTTTCTTTCTTTCTTTCTTTCTTTCTTTCTTTCTTTCTTTCTTTCTTTCTTTCTTTCTTTCCCCGTTTGGTAGGCATTGCCAGCGGGTGTTTATCTTTACCTGAATCCACGTGCCGTTTGCGCATTTCGCTCCCTCCCGTGCAGTTTGTTCTCCGGGGAGGAGACTGAGTGAGGAGAAAGTCATTCTTCGAAATGATGCATCTGGACGTACGCTGCGGTGGTCGCGGACGGTGCACGACTGGCCACATGGTGGGAACGAAAACGAAAAGAAGAAAAAAGTATGTGTGTGTGTGTGTGAAGGGGAATGGGAGGAGAATGGAGAGGAAGCTTCAAGAAACGATTGAACGAAGTGTACTGCGGTGTACAAAAGCTATTTGTCAAGTCGATACAGGACGTCCCGTCACGGAGGGGGCTCCCCGGAAGGCGGAGGGAAGGTGCCTGTGGGGGGAGGCGTGCGATGCTTGGCGTCGAGAACGGGTCACCCCGGCGGCAACCAGCCGAACTAACAGGGGGCGGAGCGAACGGTTTTTCTGCGGAACAGTGGTCACTCACTCGACAGGCTTCGTGCCTCAACTGCGCGCATACGTTTGACTTGCGGCTGGCCTCTCTTAATGGAGCGCCTTATTGGGAGTCATGCATACTTCAGTTCGGGATGGTTCTCTTGAAGCGTTGTGTGCAGAAATTACTCGTCGGCTCGCGTGCTTCATGACGCCTGCGTTTGAAATCTAGGAGAGTTGACTGTTGGGCTTGTTGGTCGTCCATATTTGAAGTAGTAGCTTAGCGCAAATAAAACCACGGACACAAGGAAGACAGACAAGGACAAGTGCTACTCACAACTGTTTAATGGAAGGAAGGATAGTGCATATGTATGTATCCTCTTGTCACGCATGCGCCTACCAAGCGGAAGAGAAGCCGGTACATGCACATCGTGGTTGCGCAAGAAGTTAAATTCGGCATCCAGTAATGTGATGGAAGGCTCTCTCACACATCTATCTCTATTCTTCTTGATAAAGAAGGCCTCAAGAGCGAGCCTGGAAGACGCGTTGCCGCTTCTGCCAAGAACAGTTGTCGCAGAAAATCGAGCGTCGCAACCACACGCGGTAACATGAGCCACTAAATGTGCGCCCTTATCCTCTTTTTTCTTTAGTTTTTTTGCATGTTCCCTTAAACGGTCATTCACACAACGCTCAGTTTGACCAATGTAGAGCTGCCCACAAGGGTGCAAGGGAATTGCATAAACAATTCCTCTGGAGCACTCAACAAAGGGGATGTAAAGAGCGTTCTATACATCCGTTGCCTTGGTCGTGACTCACGCTGTCCAACGCTCCCAGGGCTAAATTTGCTACACATCCGCAATGATCCAAGAAAGTACAGGGGAGGAGGACGGCCGTCGCAGTGGTGCAATGATAGATCGTCGCACGCGTAATGCGGAAATCGTGGGTTCGGCTTCCACCAACGGCAAATTTCCTTTTCGATCACTTTGGTTTCACTTTCTTTAGTATACTTTACATTTCAAAGGAACATAGCAGTTCATTTCCCCTAAAATTCGCCTGCCTTCATTGCCTATTGTCTTTATGTAGCTGTAACTAGCAAAAAATCGAGCATTTATGCCGATCATATTATTATTTTACCAATCAGGCTTCTGATTCTGACACTTTTTGCGAATGTGGCGTTTACAGAAACTCGGAGTATTATTTCTCTTACATTTTTTTTTCTTGAACTCTCCGTTTTAAAAAGCAGTCTACTCCTCAGCCTCGGTTCGGTCCATTTGGACACGAGAGCAATTCCACGTGTGGGGCCCAAAATAATGGTTCATACAGGGAAGCAGTCGTTCCCACTGAGTAGAAATATACAAGTGCAAAGAAAAGCTATGTGAGACGGCTGGCAGGGTGACACAATCTAACAAAATTGAGTAAAATCGCAATTCAGCCTTGTTTACAGCTTTCATTCTTTTTTTTTTTAACCTTCATCTGAAGCGTCGTTATCGGGCCTCCCTAACAAAGTTAGCACCTTCGGCGCCGAAAAAGCACCAGAGCTTAGCCAGCCGCGTTCATAAGAGCGCGAAGAAAAAGAAAAATTTCCCGGCCACTTCAGGCGACAGGCAGCTCTTGTCGCTACACACGCGCAGACACGCAATCAGCAGTGGCAGCGACAGCGTCCGCGGACATCGCTGACAACAAAAGCGCACCACCGGTATTCGCATCGCAGCGCGCCCCTCTTCTCCTCGTTTATTTTTTCCACCGCTGTGTGGCGCTTCAGCACTGCTCGGTTTAAAGCTCGGTTCCTTCTGGCGCGAAAAAGTGGGAGGGTGCGCGCGCACTTTCTTGTTTTTCGCGCGCTTTTCTCTTCAGCCCAAAAGCGCGCCGCGGGAAACACCGGTGGCCCCTTATCCCTGAGCGACAGACAGGGCCGCTGCTTTGTTGCTCAGGTAGTGCATCCAGAGGACTCGGATCTGCTCCACTCTGCTGCTCCCTTCGTCACCTTGTACCACCCCCTCCACCGTATCGGGCTTTGCTGATGCGTTCTGTCGTCTTGTTCGCTGTTTGAGGCTCTGTTCGAACACACACACACACACACACACACACACACACACACACACACACACACACACACACACACACACACACACACACACACACATATATATATATATATATATATATATATATATATATATATATATATATATATATATATATATATATATACATATATATATATATATATATATATATATATATATATATACATATATATACATATATATATATATATATATATATATATATATATATATATATATATATATATAAGAGAGAGAGAGAGAGCGCAAGTGTTCACTCTAAGCTCTATTTTTGCTTCAGAGTCTTCGAGCGTGGTGCTACAAACAGCCGTGCATAATACAAGCTATCGTGATAATAGAAAAAAAAAAGGTACTGTTAGTGGGTTCTGCCAATAACTACAGCCCAAAGAACTGCTTAGCGGTGATGAAAGGCTTTCGATGGTTGTTTTACGCCGTTGACCCCCCGCCCCCTGCACTATGAATCGTAGTAAGGCTCCAAGGACAGCTCGCTCACCCTGTCACAACGCACTCTTTGCTGTAAAGCAGCCGTCCGGAGAGTGCAGCAAACGTGAACGCATTTCAGAAAGCATAGCGAGATAATAAAAGGACGTGTCGACGGACACTTCTAGCGTCAAAATATCCGTGGCATTCCTTTATAAGCCGTAGATACAACCTCGCCTTCCCTGGGACTCCCGCCGCCAAATCTCCTGCTAGGTGAATTAATTATAAGCAGATTTTATAAAATATTAATTTATTAACACATGTCAAAGGAACACTAACGCGAAATACTAAATCATTTTATACTGGTGGAATATCGTATATTTCTTTCGTGGATAGAAATGTCACATTCAGCGAAGTAATTTAAGGTATAACACAAGGTAATTCAATGTACGCAGGCGCGTAGGCGGACGGATGGATGGAGAGAGTGAAAGATGAGGGACCGACAGTGACGAATATTTAGCGTCGCTGGACTTGAATCGATGTCCGGCCTTTGTAAATGTGACAAGATGCCTTATACAACGTCCTTCATAATGTACACCCGTGAGCAAAATTATACGGATCACGCTTTTGCCGAAAAAAAAAATTGCTGAATTGACTAGTAATTCAGGCGCGCAAACTGAAACTGAAGCATGCTCTGGAAATTTCGCAATGCCACGTTCGAACTGCATTCCTCGATTCTGATTTGCATTCATTTATGCGGATTAGAAAATCGGCTTTGTTGTAAGATCGTGGTACGTACGCTTTTGCTCAGGGGTTTATAGCCAAACAACGACAAATAATTAAAGAATGCAATGGAATGTGCAGTCTGTCGATAGGATGGCTGTCTATCATAGATACTTTCCATCCAGTGAGTGAAACAAAAGGATGGAGCAGAGGCAGTGTTGTCAGTGCTGGTAGAATCGTAACGCGACTCGTGTTGAACTGAGGTTGGGGGGAAGAAACTTTTGGAGCAAGTTGGAGAAACTTTTGGAACTGGAGTGAAGAACTGAAGAGGTGATAGGCACCTTTCCCCATAGACTATTTTAATCCCCTTTTGTCGGCCCATAAAACGGGGAAGGCGCTTTTGTTCTTCGTAAGGACGACGGGTTCGTGCGACCATCTGTGACTATTAATGCAATTTCTGTAAGACCACACGCGTCAGCGAACTCACCACAATTTCCTTCTTCCCTTCCCTCCTCTCTTTCCCTGTGATCTTTGTTTTCCCCTTTCCCATTCCCCGGTGTATAGGGTAGCCAACCGGACGTTGTTCTGGTTAACCCCTCCCTGCCTTCTACTTTTGTTTCCTCCTCCTTTCTCCCTTCGAATAGATCGGCCGCCAGCAACCTTGAGCGAGACAGTTGCAGCGTCCACAGTTAGGAAATCGAACTTCCCCCCCTCCCCCCCCCACACACAACAAGCACTGATTATCTTATTCAGTAAACTAACCACACACACAGACACATGCCCTCCACGAAACGCCGCCGTCAACAAGCACTAATAATCTTAATGAATAAACTAATCTGGTAATGAGTATGCACTTGCGGCAGCGCTTGTTTTTTCGCGCATTTCAATTTTCCTATTGCAAACGTAGTCATTCGCAGTGTACGATTCTCTGGCGCTTTCGGATAAGTTCCGCCATTCCACGCGCCGTGAGCCTCCCGCTGTGCCCGCGGCTCTTATCGGGGCGTGTGCACTCTGGAGCGCAAACACGGTGCTTTCATCAGCGTGCGGGCGACCGTGTTTGCCCGGCTCGGCTGGCCAGCGAGCGGCCAATCAATGGAGAGGACACCCCCTTCTTTCCTCTGGGTGTAATCAAAACACCTGGAGCGCTGTGCACGAACCGAAAGGAGCGGGCTTTGCGTGCGAGCGCTTCGAAAGGTGGAATTTAGTGAGCGACTGTGTTGCTCGCGTGTATACGTGCGAGTGAGGGAATGAATGTTGGAAAGCTTTTAGCGAGCTGCCGTCTGTGTATACGAATGCGGGAGTGAGAGAGAGTGCGTGATGAGGACAGTGAGAAAAGGTGCGTGTCTTGTCTGTCAGCGAGCTACTGAGCGAACGAAAATTAGTGCAGCGAATAAGTGAATGAGCGCTTTTAGTTGGTCTGCTGTTCAGCGAAGCTGATGAGAACATACTCCTCAGCAAGGACGTCTACGCACACCTTGATTGAAGCTACGTGTAAGCCCCATGACGTCATCGCCCCGTGGCTTCCGTGGGCACAGATACGGAAGATGCGACAGCGTAATGAAACTCATGCGCGATAACAGCGCGCGAGCACTTATCAGCAGGTTGTTTTTAGAACAAACAAACAATTTCGTGTTTTAAACGAAGAACACACAGGGTAAGTGGACATATAACGCATTAAGTAAACAAGAAAGAACGTGCGGTGCAGTTGCCAATCCATTCATCAATACCACCACCGGATTGGACGGTTACCTATTCTGCCTGCTCTGGTGACGTACCCCGTTGCCGAGGGCACGTGAATGGCCGCTAATAAAGCGCCGGAATTGTCGCCCATCGATTCAGCCAGATCATCGTTGCTCGGAAACTCGTAGCTCTCTTCAGGCTTCTCCCGTTATGGCATGCGGTTCAGCATCCTTCCGTTACGCCTCAGCGTGATGCCCTCGTCGGTTTTCACCGTGTAGGACCTGGGTGCAACAGCCGCTGCCACGACATTAGCTCTAATTTGCACGTCCGTCACCGAAACCGTATCGGCGGGACCTAGTTTTTCTAGCGGTCTGGCAGGGTGGCGTTTGCTGAGATGCCGCGCATGCCGCTACCTTTCAGCGCAGTCCTCAGCTGTCACGTGCGAAAGACGCGATTCGACCGGGCCACGCAACTGCGGCGCCATTGGAACACGGGTTCGAAAACGCCGGCCCATCAGAATTTCCGCAGGGCTGAGGCCAAACCACACCAGCTGTCGCCCTGTAGGCGAGGAGAGCCAAGTATGGGTCCTTGGATTCGAGCACGACGCTCTTATCTGCCTGCACCATTCATTGAACCTCCCCGTTGGCTTGCGGATGCCGTGGGCTGACGTTGATGTGACCAAAGACGTAGTCATTTACAAATTGCTCGAATTGCAAACACGCAAACTGTGGGCCGCTAGCTGTCGCTACTGCTTATGGCAGTGGCGTGCAAAGGAACTTTTTTCAGTCTTTCGATTACGACACCAGCCTTGGTACAAGGAAGCAATGCGACCTGCGGATAACGGGACAGGTAGTCTACCACAATGAGATAGTGGCAATTGCTAATAAAACAAAGATCATGCAGCCCCACCTCTTTCTCACGCGAAGCTTTGAAAGGGCTTTGAAATCAAAGGTGCAGAATTCTGCGGCGCAAATCGCGCGCATGTCACACATAATAGTTCGTACTAGCAGTTCACCAATGTCTGGCCACCAAACCAACTCCCTCGCCAGGGCTCGGCTTCTTGCAGTGTCTGGATAACCATCATGTAGCTTTGTTATAGGACTTCCTTTTGTAGGCTTTGAGGGAGGATGAGCCTGGTACCGTGTAGGAGCAAGCATTTACACTCGTATTTCCACGCTCTATCTTGCCAGCATGGCGCTAGATGGGAAGGAAGCTTTGGTTTCGCTGGCCAGCCACAACCGCATAACTGACACAGGGCTGTACACACACAAGATCTGTTCCTTGAGCATCTTTCACGTTGTGGACCAAGTTGCTTCCAGTTTTCAGGCCTGCATCATCTGGCAAACGATGACAGTTCGCCCACAGAAAGTTATCCGGTTAGCCGCTTGTCTTTCGCAAGTGGTGCCCGTGAAAGAGCGCCCGCAAACACAAGGCGTTTTCCTGGAACATACACGACACGAACGTTATAACGCATTAGTATCAGCCTAAAGCGTTGTCCACGTGGGGAGAAGCACATCAAGGGGAATCTTTCCCAACAAAGATACCAGAGTCTTGTGGTCAGTTTCAAAGATAGCCTCGATTCTTCTGCTATATTATAAGTCAGCGATCGCGAGGCAAACGCTACTGGTCGTCGCTCGTCCTTACGTTGTATTTGGAAAAGGACAGCAGCGAGCCCAAAAGATGACGCATCTGCTGAAAGAATCGTTGAACGTCTAGGGTCATACATTTCCATACACTTAGACAAACAAATTAGGACCTTCAGGTTTTCAAAAAAAAAAAAACCCCTTTCTGTGCATATAGCCCCAAGCCCATTCGGTTTCTTTTGTAAACAGCGGCCTTCGAGGTGCCGGTATACATGTGCCAAGTGTGGCAAAAATCGCCCAAGATGATTCACCGTGCTCAGAACACTGCGTAACCCTTACGCTACCTGCAGGCTCTAGTACTTTCACGGCATCCATATTTGCCGGGTCAGGTTGTACGCCGTCTTCACTGAGGAGATGGCCTAAAAAGAAGAGTTCGTTTACTCAGAAAACACGCTTTGCTTTGGGTAAGGTGACGTTGTTCTGAACAAATCTAGATGGAACATTTGTCAGCCTCGAGTCGTGCTGCTCCTTGGTGTCACCGAACACAAGAACGCCGTCCATCAGGTTCTCTATACACCAGAGAGGCCCTCCAATACTTCGGTCATGCGCTTTCATAAATATTCAGGGCTGATTCAGGTAACCTCGTAGAACAGTATAGCACCCAAATGACGTTGTAAGTGCGATTAACTCCTCCGAGTGCCTTGGCGAGTAGAACGTGATGAAAGCCCGAGTTCGCGTCTAGTCTTGAGAACCACTTTGCGCCAGCTAACAAACCCAGCGGTTCATCGACCGTAGGTAGCGCGAACCTGTCTCTCAAAACCGATTTCGTTAGCTGCGTCAAGGCAACGCGTATACCTTGACGTCACCTGAAGGTTTTACGACTGGCACAGTACCGGCGTACCAGTCGGTTGACCCGCCAACTTTGCGAATGACGCCCATTCCCTTCATTTTCTCTTCTTTTTTTTCACCTGGTCTCAGTAGAATCGGCTTCCAGCGCGGAGCGCATATAGTAAAAGGGACGGCTTCCAGCTTCAGTCTGATGCGATACTCGCCTGGCATTGCGTCGATGCTGCCGAAAGCTTGCGAGGGGAAGGGCTCGCAATTAGTTTGCTTGTTTAAGGGCTCCACGAACTTAATTATCCCTTATGCTTCGAGGACTACCAAACCGAGAAGATGGCGCAAAGGGTTGATGACGTATAGTACACCTGGGAAGAACATTTTTCCTCCCATTGAACTTCTGCTTCGAATTTGCCCAGCACATTCAGGTGAGCCCCGCTTGGACCGCTCAGCTCCTCGCCTGCCTTCCTTAGACTAGTGAGTAAGCATAGAAAAGATGGCGGTACTACAGAAACTTCGGCGCCCGTATCCACCTTAGCGTAGATTAGTACGTCGTTAATCCTTTAACGAATCGCGAGTGCGCGCTGGATGCACTGATATCTCCCCAAGAAAATGCACCGAAGAGACCCGTACTTGTCGCTGTTCTGAAGTTTTCTTGAGGCACACCCTGGTCAAGTGTCCCTTGATACCGTAGGTGTGACATTTTGGAGCCTTCGCTGGGCTGGCAGTCTTGGTGTGCACGTTGCCTCCACAGAAGTTGCAGCATTCATCCCGGAGGAAAGTCTTCGGAAACCAAGGCATGCTGATGCGTTGGTTTCCGTAGACTTTCCTCCGCTGTTTCTCCTGATGGTCCATGGCGTTAACGCCAACATCGCCTCATTCTAGGGACAAGGAACCGTCACTGACGCCTTTAGATCCGCGAAGGATCTTGTTGCATCTGTACCCGTTTCCTTCAGCCGCGCTCTTGCTAGAGCCCTTGAAAGAGCCGGCTTGCCGTCCATTTTAAGCGATTCAGAAAGCTTCTGGTCTCGCAGACAGACGACGCGGAACGGTCCCCAGAGGCGTTCCTTGGAGTCGCCGAAGTCGCACTGGTGTGCCAGGACATGTAGCGCTGTCATGAAGAGGCCGACTGTATCTCCGGGCATCTGCTGCCTCTTGAGGAAGCGAGCGCTTTCGTACACCAAGTTGCGCTCCTTTGTGAAGTACTGGTCGAACGTCGTTTTGCCGACGTCGAACTTCATCACTTCGTCGACCGAAAGGCTTAACGTAGAGAATATGTCTCGAGCATGTCGTCCCATTGCGCAGCAGAGCAAGGCACGTACTTGTGCCTCCTCTGGGCGCTCGTTCAGGCGCGACACGTAGCGATAGTCGTCGAACGTCTGCATCCACGCCGACCACTCTGACGCGTTGTCGAAGTCCAACTGCGGAGGGCTGTTGAAGGTCGTGCACTGTAGAAGCCATACGGGGCTTCCTGTTTGGCTACGTCTTGGTTCCGTACGCGGTTGGGTGAATAGGTTAAATTCCTGACACCACGTCCTGTTGCCGCATGCTGCGGCGACCAAGCGGCCCAGCTGAAGGCGCGCGATGAAAGAGCACGCAGGTCACGCCCAGTTCCCGAAGGCACGCGAAAGAGCCCCCGGCGTTTAATCCCAGCCCTATAAGTAAGCCTCGTGACGTCATCGTCCCCGTGGCTTTCGGGGGCACAGATACAGAAGATGCAACAGCGTAATGCAACTCATGCGCGATAACAGCGCGCAAGCACTTATCAGCGTATAAACGAAGATTGCTTAGCCTTAAAGTAATCCTTATACCATATTGAGCCACAGTCGCCCATATAAGCTGTATATTCCGTGCATATTTTATACTTTTCATTGTACGGGTTCGTCGCGTTCCGTCTTTGTCCATACTCTTATAACATGTGTTGAACGCGTTTCTTTGCTTACGTATACTCTTTGAACAATGTGATGAGCTATTTTCATTCCTCCGGCTGGGAATGTTGCTTGAGAAACACCACTCATTCGTAGCAATGATCACTCATAAACAGTACGGTTTCTTCTGTCGCGCTATATATACATTCGCGGGCGTGCAGGTTACTAAAAGGCAGCGCCCAAACACAGAGAACAATCGGCTGAAACGGCGGCACAAGTGAGCCCCCGAAAACACAACCGAACCGTGTAGTATCGCGGTATATACAACACGAACGAGCTCCACCTCGTAAGACCATTTCGATTCCGAGCTCCGTCGTCTGCAAAGCGTCAAGCGAGCCGTCTGCTATAAGGCCAAAAGCCAATCGTGCGTCTGGACAGCGTCGCCTCGCGCGCTCTCTCGTCGAACCAAAAGGAGGCGGGCACGAATCAATTGCGCCACGCCGCGGCACAGTTCGGCCCGTGCATGCACATAGACCCCCCGCCCCGTCTTACACTTCCCTTTTGGATCCTGAGTCGATAGTAGTCGGCAGACGAATGCGTGCGCTGCGCGGGGAACCTCTTTGTTCGGCGCTCGTGCTCGATCTTCGGTGCACGCAAACACACGCTCACAATGGGTCGCGAGAGTTCGCCGCATTGTTTGGATCCAGGAGGTAAACAGTGAGCTCGCCTCTCCTGGAGAAGAGGAGGGCGTATATGGCCGCCAGACGGCAATGCTATCGCTGGAACGCCCCGCCGAACCATTTGTTCCGCGGCTTGCCTATATACACGCATACGTATATATCTGCGCGTCTATTTATACTCAACAGAGTACGAAACGGAAGGAGAGCTCGAGTCCGAGCTGCTCGCCTTGGCACTCTGTTCCCGAGACACGGTCGATGCTTGCCAGGTTGCTACGATTGGCTGCCTGAGGCGATTTCGAGAGCAATCGGTCACTATCGATCACGAGCATCGAGGTAACCCGAAACTGTCGGAATCGTAGAGAGTTCTGGTAGACGCAATTAAGAAGCAATAATTATTGTATCTGCCGCACGGGGCGGTCTTCGTTGGCAGTATAGTACACGAAAATGCGCTTTGGCGCAGCTGATGCTTTAGGAATAACTGCTGTGGTCGCAGACGGTAGCCGTATGGGGAGAGTGGGCGAATTATACGGAGTAATCTTGCGATACTATATTTTCATAGCGCAACGACTGAATTAGGCTTGAGAGATGGACCTCCATTTGTAGAAAGCTCGGTGCACCCCGCACCGGCAAAGTACTTGGTTTAATTAAGACCCTAAATGAAGGAGTTCGAAGGTGTGTGCATGTCACTAGGCTGCGAATGGCGTTAATCAAAGCCGAAAAATGTAGCAACAAGAAACTGCAGGTAGACACTTTATTACGTAAATCCTGCATACTCTGGCGTCGCCTGTTGATATCCCAACCACTCTCAGTACAAGCCGTACCGGACAAGTAAATTTCGAAACGCTCTTATTTGCCAAAACATGTCTATGTGTAGTGAGTAAGCAATATAAATAACTTATGTATCCTAATTCTAATTTACAGAGCGGTTTGACCTTTTGAGACCACAGAATAACGTTTAAAAAATTGCTGAATTGTTTATGCAAATGTAGGCGATGTCCCAACTTCGCTGCCAGGGACGGCTGCCTCGGAGTACCGAAAGCCAGTCTAGGAGTCCATGCTTTTTGCGTACTCCAAGCGCCGCAAGCCGTATCAAGAGCCGGGAACATGTCATGGTCGCCATGTATTGGGCATTGCATTTCTATATTATTTGAAAAATGTCTCCACAACGTTTACTTCACATGCAACAAGTCATGCACGGGTCTTCAATTCTAACATTTCTTGCACGGAGGTTCCAAACATGGTCGTACATGTGCTCATCTAACGGCGTTGTTGTGCGTGGCTTATTAGCCAGCTATATATATATATATATATATATATATATATATATATATATATATATATATATATATATATATATATATATATATATATATATATATATATATATATATATATATAGCAGCGATATAGTGATATGTAGCGAAGCGATACATGTAGTAAAAGCTGACTAAATCATGCAGTCAAGGTGGGCATTTCTCCCCGCCCCATTTCGAAAGGGATGCTAATAAACATCATCATCATCATCATCATCATCATCATCATTAGTTAAAAAATTATATTATGGGGTTTTACGTGCCAAAACCACTTTCTGACTATGAGGCACGCCGTAGTGGAGGACTCCGGAAATTACGACCACCTGGGGTTCTTTAACGTGCACCTAAATCTAAGTACACGGGTGTTTTCGCATTTCGCCCCCATCGAAATGCGGCCGCCGTGGCCGGGATTCGATCCCGCGACCTCGTGCTCAGCAGCCCAACACCATAGCCACTGAGCAACCACGGCGGGTCCATCATCATTAGTCGAAAACGCGGTAAATGCGACAATGCAGTGCCTCTAACGTTAGCCTTCTAGGCGGAGGGTGGTGCGATGGCGAGCAAGCTGTCAGTTAGGACTGTATATCGGGGACGCAACATTCGCCCGCGTCTCCATTATTTCGGGACCCTCTGTCGCTCTGGCGTAGCCTGGGCGTACGAAGCGGTGCACCGTCTGCTTGTGCCAGCCGCGGCGCCAGCTGGTGACCACTAGGGGCAGTCAATAACTACGCAGAGCTCGTGTGTCAATGGAAAGGGATAAAAATGGTCATCCATCTGCGAGGGAAGAACGGTTGACGAGTTGAGTGGCGCAGAGGGGCGGAAAGGCCAGCAAGGCAACAAGTAAAATAGAAAAACGCAAAAAAGAAAGCCATGCTACAGACCTTTAGCGAAGAGCAGGTTTAAAACAGAAGGGTGGCAGTGGAGTGCCGGAGTCGACAAATGTCGATTTCTGCTTTTGTTAAGGCAGAAATTGATCGTAATTTTACGGATTGATGCGTAACCTGCGAGAACTACTGGAGATTGAAACGTTGAACGCGAGGGCCGCGTGCTGGTGGCTTCTTCGTTGACACGCAACATTTCCGCAAATCCCGGGTCCTGTAAACTTCTGTGGTCAACCTTACGTGATGCTGAAGAAGGACGAAACGCTTTCTAGAAGCCTGGTGATATGTTATGTTGCTATGCTCATTCAATGATAACCCATTACCGTGGACAGTCATCTTGAGATTGTTTTCTGCCGCAATTTCTTCTTCTATAGTCAGCAATTCGGAGTCCGTAAAGATATAGCGCCGCTTAAATGTAAGTTCAGTCACAGGAGCCGTGGCCATTTATTCTTTTCTTTTTTTCTGTAACGACCCTTCTGGTATTGTCCGAAGCGAGATATTTTTGGTCACTATTCAAAACAGCTCCTCTATGCGAGAAATCTCATCTCAAATTTTTTCGATAGGCGTGCCTACGCCTGTTGATACGTCAGCGCTAATATGCATCACCAACGCTCGTGACTCCCTTCGTGACGTAGAGTATGGCCTTCGAGATCGGGTAGCGTGCGCCACGTGAACACTGCGGTCTCCTCAGTCAGATCCCCACCGATAGTCCTCGTTTCAGTACCGTTAAATTGAGTCAGACGCCCAGTCAAATCGTTTACGTTTGGTCAGACACGAGAAGAAAAAAAAGGGTGCACAGCTGAGGCGACTAGCCCCCGGTAGGGACTGTCAATCAACGTGATCCCCCGCTGAAACCGATGGAGCGGCGTCCTTCTTATAGATGCAGCATGCGGCGCCGTTAGCTCAAGGGTAGACGGGGGGGTGTGGAGGGATTGTCGTCGCCTTATTGTCACGTCACGCCACAACAGGCGTGAAAAATCGCACCGACCACCGCCTGCGACACAGCTGGCACCCCTCGAGGTGACGGGGAGGGGGGGGGGGGTGCACAAAGCGTGCCTGCCCAGGCAACCAAAAAAATAAAACAAATCAATAAGGGACTGAGTAGGGCAGAAAACGGGAGGGTGAAACCTACCGCATAATGCCAGTATTAACGCCTCCCCCGTTACAACAGGTCCGGGGGCTCGAATGGCAAGCAAAGCAGAATGAGGAATAGAAGAGCGAGGAGAGATGACAGCACAAAGCTCTGCTTGTTCAAGCACCACGCCAGCCTGTACGTGGATCAAAGACAGGATAGACGGGGGAATGAGAATGCCAGCTTTGGTGTGCTCCGCGACAATGCGGTACGGCAGCTGGGAAGACCTGGCGGCAACAATAGGTTTGGCGGAGGCGCATATAGATGGGGGGGAAGAAGCAGCAGCGCGAGGTAAGGAGGGTAGGGGGCGCCCCCTGGAGGGTGGTGCTAGAGTTACTGCGCAGGTTCGCTCCCTAAAGGGAGCCCATGTGCAGTAACTCTATAGGCGATGCAGGTGACGCATTTGAAACAGTAAGAAGAAAAGAAAAGGGGAAAGGACAATACATCTGGCCAAGAACAGAATAAGGAGGTTGAGAAAAAGGCGGGAAGAACAGGAGCGAGCTATTAAGGAGGCGCTTGGATGACGGATGCGCAAGCGTGTTTGCATTGGCATTATTTGGATTGCGTTACGGAAAAAGAACGCCGCTGAAAAAGCCGACGTGACTTTTTAGTAGAGGAGGCTAGTTGCAACCACGTAAACTGTTGCGCTATTAATGAAGGCCGCCCGAAGCGATATAAACGCGTCCAGTGCGTACGTGCGTGTTCAAAAACTTCAGTTTTGCTTGTTAGCCAGCTCAAACCTGATACTTTTGACAGGGCAGCAGTGGGCGTCTATAAATTACCAGGCTTTTAAGAACAGTAAAGAAACACTCGTATTTTATCTTTGTTACCGCGAGGAACCACTTAAAAAAAAAAGACGATGGGGATAACAAACTCGGCGTCCACAGACTTTCGCTGTGCGGCGTGGCACACGTGCTCACGAGTGAGCAAAAAAAAAAAAGAAAACCAAGAATAAAAAATGGCCACTTTGCTTCCTCGTCCTGCCCCCGTACACACGAACCCCGGAGACCTTTACTTGGGAGCCCGCGCAACAGCTCGGAGTGGGCATGGGCGTGACCGTATTGTGACACGGTGTAACTCCAGGCCGCAGTACATAGTGTGGCCAAGAACGGGAGCAGACGTTGATGGAAGTGGGCGTCGCTGGAGAAGCGGCGGCCTGTCCTCGTCGCGGCATGACACGGCGTGACGAAGCAAATGTAAGAAGGAACTATACGCACACGCACGGCATCGGGGGCTGCGGGTGTTGGGAATTGTGTGCAGCGCGGTCGGCGTTGGAAGTTCTCGTCAAGCGCTCTAACGATCCGAATGTAATTGTCAACTTCAGTTTACTCCGAAAACGCTCAGTTGGCAGGCTGTTTATCCTGTACAGGTAACCGATTGTAGATGCTGCTTGTTAGAACCCTGTCGTGTCTGAACGTGGTTCTGCGTCGAGGAAAATTAAAACGGCTGGTTTAACTTTAATTCCGACTACGGAGAGTACATTGTGAAAACAAAACGATAAAACGTTATGCGAGTTAAAATGTAATGAATTTAGAAATTAATCAATTACCAATTGGTGCACTGAACTACCTGCAAGTGTAATCTTATCCCCGCGAATCGGAAACGCTACCACAGGCTATCCGTTTGAGCTCAAAGAGCAATTTCTAGTTATCAAACACGGAGGGTAAGCACGTGACATATATATATATATATATATATATAACGCTCGTGTACCGTGCATTGGGTGCACGGCAGGGAAGCCCCTGGTGGTCAAGATTTACCCGCAGTCTGCCAGCTGCGGCGTGCCTCTTACTCAAATCGTGGTTTTGGCATGTAAAACCCCAGAATTTCATTAAACATTATTTAGTTTATTCTTATGGAACGTCGAATCTGTTTTAAAAAATTAAATTATTTCAGCGTCTTGGGGTTCCCGATGACAACGACGCACCACCAGGCAGATACACTATATACACTCTAAAAACAGTTTGAACCCTTTGGGGTGTATATTTGTCACACAACAATAATCGTCATCTGCCTTGCTTGCGTTTCCTTTCTGGAAAACTCGGCGCTCGCTACTTTCCTGTCGAGAATGCTGCGTCACACTGATAACGCGCATGCCGTTCGTGACTGGGAAGTACCGGGCTCACAGCGTTAAAGAAAGATAACGCGGGCAAGACAGATGACGATTATTGTTGTGGGACAAATATACACCCCAAAGGGTGCAACTGTTTTTAGAGTGTACCCTGTGCTATAAACGCTGATCGTGTTGTCAGTCCACGAATCTGCATGGACTGAGGACACGAACACAGTTACACATAAACTAATTGACACACACATGATCTTGAATGCGCAGAAACGCATGAATGTTATCTACGATGCACGGTCTACGACCAGACCGGCCAAAAAAGATGTTATTTGACGCAAGGTACATTTACAAGCAATGCAGTACCACTGCCCATGGAAAACCCTCAAGTATGGCGAGCACTATCTTCAAGCGGATCGCTTTTGCATATATACCGCTGCAGCTCACTCAGTGTTTCAGTGCCCCTGTAATTCTAAACAAATCAAAGCAACATTCGTTTGTGCTCACGGCCCTTTAATTAAATCAAATTTTGCGACAGTTACTAATCATTCAATTGCGAAGTTCTTCGGCAGCATCGTTGAGAAGTGACCCAGGAATCTTTCACGAAACACATTGGCGTTGCACGCATATTTTTTCTGCGTACCTGTAAAGAAGTGGCCGCGTCAACCACCGATAATCTTCTGTGCAAATTTTGCGAAAAATATTTCTCAGAACTTATGCCATCTTCGAGATTCCTATCAGAATCATTAATACTAAAGGTTCAGTAATATTACAGCTTCCTTGTGTACATAACTAGGTCCCGTAGTCGAGCACTGTATCGGGACTTTATAAGCACTATATATAAGTTGGACTTGTCTTGAGCAGTGACCACCTTTGGTAGCGCATTTGTAACATCTTTCCTAAATAATCATTCACATCTTAAACAGGTGATGACATATGATGAAAGACATAACGAGCGATTTACCGCAATTTCTGCTTCCGGCCACCGTAAGTGTATTGTTGGAAAAGGAATGTGCCTAACTCTGCGTGCAACGTTCACACAAACGAGCTGAATTCTTCGCTGACTATCGCGCTGCGTCGCCGAGCGGCAAGGTCGCGGGTTCAACTCCCGCTTGCGGAGGCAAAATGCATAAACGTTCGCGGACTGTGCTTTCGGTACACGGTAAACGGCCCCAGCTGTTCAAAATTAATCCGGAACCGCTCCCCTACGACGCCCCTCAGATATGACCCCTATAATGCAGTTACAGAACGATTCGGCGCGCCTTGTAACTTCCGCTGCACTGCACACAATTAGTGAGCCCTGGAGTAATCCGAAGTGGCTCCAGCGACAAAGCAGCAGATCTAACCGCGCTGACAGCGCTCCTTCCGTCATCGCGGCCTCGGCTACCTCTTGTCTGTTACTTGGTTCTTTTTTCGTGTGCGTGCACTCCAGTCCCAGTGAACCGTCTGGTCGCGCCGGCTTTTAACCTGATGGCGTTCCGCCTTTGACAGCACACTTCGCGCAATTCGCTAATGAGGACAGCGCGGTAGACTACACGGATCAGTCTGCCGAAGTGGAGAGGAGCATGAAACAGTGCCGCCTCCTCTATAGGGCACGGCCGCCTCTCGGCGCGCGATGGGTCTGTCAGCGAGGAACGGCGAACATTGTAGTCGCTCTCGGGGATGACGTCTGTGGACAAGCACTCGCCGTAGTGACTTTGGCGTAGCCAGAGGGCCCGGGATGAAAACCCCGGCCGCAGCCGGCCGCATTGCCACGGGGGCGTAAGAACGCCCGTGTACTGTGCACTGGGGGTGCGTCAAGAGAACCGTGGATGGGCAAAAGTAATCCGGAGTCATCCACAGCGGCGTGCCTCATAATCATATCGTGGTTTTGACATCTAAAACGCAGGAAATTAGTTTAATTATGTAGACAAGTAGCGAGTGCCGCTGTCTCGAATCCTGGTGTTGACAGCGAGAACGTATAGACGGGACATGAGACGAGAAGGCGACACCACAAGCGCTGACTTTAGTGACATTGTTGAAAGTCAGCGCTTGTGGTGTCGTCTTCTCGTCTCGTGTCCCGTCTATACGTTTCGCGCTGTCAACACCAGGATGGAAAACCAATAAGCCAAAGCTGTTATTCTAGCTGTCTCGAAGTTAAACAAGATTTATTTCGCACCTGCATCTGCCTGTCTACGCCTGCGTACCACTCCACCTGCCTGCGTCTGCGTACCGCTTAAGGCCAACTTACGCTAAAGCCGCACGCCGCGCCCGCCTGCCGCATGCGTGCGGTCGTACGAAAAAGTGACCATGCCACAAACCGGAGAACACATTTTGTTTTGCACTGCATGTGCGGACCAGGTGTAAACCGAAATTTGTGGACCAGTGTGCGACATGTGTGGCTTGAGCATAAAGGCCGATTTACGATCGAGCCGCTGTCAGGATTGGGGGCTCAATCCCATCGTCCGTGGTCCTTTGCCAAGATTGGAGTACGGCATGAATTCGAAGGTAGCTGGCCCATGCCGTCGTCCAACTTATTTACGCTGAGATCGTTGATGAAGTGAAGAACTGCTTCTCATCGAGAACGAGGAAAAGGGTTTATTTACAGAAATTAACTCAGTCTAACATGACTGCTTGAGAAAAAGAGTATTAGTCCAACAGGACTGCATGAGAGAAGTGAACCAGTCTAACATGACTGCTCAAGAGAAGTGTGTCCTCAGCATTCGCACAACCACAGTTTTTATACACTCGATCCGCCGTTCCTACGACGCGGCGACTGTTCGTTTACACATCACCAACTCGCAGCTGCTCTGAAGATCAGTTTACGTACACAAAGGCAACCGCGCTCTGTACACAGAGGCAACCGCGCGGGGTGCCGTTCCGGGAAACTATCGTTGCCGATCGAGCGTCGCTCATTGTTCCGTGCCACTCCGAACCGTGAGAAGCACAAAAATACGTCGTCCCCACGGCGGCTTGTCCAGGCGTGTCAAATCAGCTCCGCGTTGGGGAACTCTGGAATCATTGTCCACGCACCGAACTCGTCCCGTCACAATGTCGAAGGGGCTGGAGGAAGGCGGCGGATTCCAGCGCAAAGGCCGCTTCTTTGAACGCCTCCCAGCTGCAGCGACGGAGAGGGAGAGGTGCGCGTCTTGCACCCCTTGTCGTAATCGGGTGGCAAGGTGGCAATCTTGTTGCGCAACTCGCCATTCTTGACAGCGCCTCCATGGCCCGAAAAGTCTCGACTGTCTAGCGCTGACAACCGCTCGGCAGGAAGAGAACGGCTGTTGGTCAGGGGGGGGGGGGAGTGATGTCTTGGCTCGCAGCGACCACTTGTGCATTGATGTCACCGCCCCAAAACATTCAACAAGGACAGGCAACTGCAAAATGAACCCCACAACACGGCTCTGCGCCGAGATGACGTGCATTGGCTCTCACTTTAGACTCGCTAGGCTTCAAAAAAAAAAAACAACAACAACATAAGTGTAGAAACAAAAAAAAAATGCTACATTTCACTATGCCAATTTCTGAAGCAAATTCCTGCTAACAAATTCAGCAATTAATGGAGGGAATTCTGCTGAATGAGAGGGGATTTTCTTCGCCTAAAGAAAAGCTAACACTAGTAACCCCAAAATTTAGGCGGGACCCTCAAACGCAGAATTCAAATTAGCCTGCTCAAACCATCCGCATTGCTATGCAACTTCCCCTTCTTATATCTAACGGAGAAGTTGTACTCTTGGAGAGTGAGGCTCCATCGGAGCAAGCGGCCGTTTTTGTGTGACATTTGATTGAGCCACGTCAGAGGACAGTGGTCGGTCTCGAAGATGAACTTCGCTCCGTACAAGTAACACGACAACTTCTGGGCGGCCCAAACCAAACAAGCGCATTCCTTCTCTGAAGCGCTGTAGGCTTCCTCTTTTACATTTAGTTTACGGCTGGCGTAGAGGATAGGATGCTCCTCGTTATCGTCGCCGACCTGACTAAGTACCACGCCCATACCTCTGTCGCTTGCGTCGCATTGAACTATGAATTCCTTTGTGTAGTCTGGCGCGCGAAGCACAGGGCGAGAAACCAATAGCGTTTTCAAACTTTGGAAAGCGTTCTCTTTGTCCTTATCCCAGTGTACGTTACTCGGTGCTCCCTTTCGGAGGGCGTCTGTTAATGGACTTGCCAATTGCGAGTAATTCCGAATGTACCGTTGATAATACCCCACAAGTCCCAAAAATGAACGAACGTCCGTTTTCGTGCGCGGCTGAGAAAAATCTCCAATCGTCGCTATTTTCAGCTCAGCCGGCCGTCTCATGCCCTGACCAACAACATGGCCCAGATAAGTAACCTGCGAACAACCAAACCTACACTTTTCCGCTTTCATCGTTAAGCCGGCTTCCCTCAACCGTGAGAACACCTGTTTGAGGTGCGATACGTGTTGTTCCCAGCTGTCCGAAAAAATGGCTACATCATCAAGATAAGGTAAGGCGAACTCCTGCAAGTCTTTTAGGACAATATCCATTAACTTAGAGAAGCTAAACGGCGCGTTCTTCAGCCCGAAGCTGAGTGCGAGAGGGCGAAAAGTGCCTACAGGCGAGATGAATGCGGCATAGCGGCTGGCACTTTCTGAAAGGGGAACTTGCCAGTACCCCCGCACGAGATCTATAGTTGAAATGTATTTAGCAGCGCTAACTCTTTCAATTCGTTCCTCAATGTTGGGTATCGGGTACAGCTGATCCCTAGTGATCGCATTTAACTTCCTGTAGTCAACACACGGACGAGGGTCCTTGTTAGGGGTTTCTACGAGTATTAGCGGTGACGTGTAGTCACTCTCAGCGGGCTCAATAACTCCCAACTCTAGCATGCGCTGTATCTCTGCCTCCATAATCTCTCTCGGTCTTGGAGACACCCTGTAAGGTTTTGATCTTACTGGTTCGGTAGAGGTCAGCTCAATTTCATGCGTTATCAGTTCGGTTCTACCCGGCCGATCGCTGAATCTGTCGAGATATTCCCCTAACACCCCTTTTAGCTCATCTAGCTGCTCGGGTCTTAGAGCATGAGAGCTTACCGAGTGTTCCACTACTTCTTCTAGGCCGATTTCAGAGTTGGAGGTTGCCCTATACTCCTTAAACTTGGTACCAATGCCATCCGGCTCTTTGACAGTATAGTTAACGACTCCGCTCCGCTCTACATACGGCTTCATCAAATTACAGTGATATATCCTCACTTCCTTCCTGCGACCGGGCATTCTCAAAGCATAGTTAGTTTCTGAAAGTTTGTGCAACACTTTAACGGGCCCGTCCCAGTGAACTTCAAGCTTGTTCTTTCTTGAAGGTTTGAGGATCATTACCTGGTCTCCGGCGTTAAACGTACGAAGCCTCGCATTCCGGTCGTAATAGAATTTGGCGTTCTTTTGAGCTAGTGCCATGTTCTTTCCGACTAGTTCTTGGGTTGCGCTTAGCCGTTCCAGTAAATTTAGCACGTATTCAACCACGGTTGGACTCTCCCCTCTTTCCTCCCACATCTCTCTTAACATTCTCAGTGGAGAACGGAGTGTCCTCCCATACACTAGTTCTGCTGGTGAGAACCCTGTCGCTTCATGTGGAACCGTTCGCAAAGCAAACAAAGTTGCCGGCAGACAGTTCTCCCAGTCCTCCTTGTGCTCGTAACAGAGCGCACGCAAAACTCGCTTAAGCACCGAATGCCACCTCTCTACACTGTTTGACTGAGGGTGATAGACAGAACTGTGAATTAACTTTACCCCGCACTTTTGCAAGAATGTGGAAGTCAGTGCGCTCGTGAATACTGACCCTTGATCTGCCTGAATTTCGGCTGGAAACCCAACTCGTGCAAACACTGTCAAAAGCGCGTCTACTACTTCGGTGGAGCTGAGCTCTTTCAAAGGGATTGCTTCTGGAAACTTTGTAGCCGGACACAGCATGGTAAACAAGTACCTGTAGCCTGATTTTGTTTTTGGAAGAGGCCCTACCGTGTCTATTACAAGTCGTCTGAAAGGCTCTGTTATTAAGGGCACTACCTTCAGTGGAGCTTTCCAAGTCTCTCCTGGTTTACCAGAACGCTGGCAGGCGTCGCATGATCTTACAAAGTTTTCTACATCTTTGAAACAGCCAGGCCAGTAGTATTCCATAAGCAATCTTTCCTTTGATTTGTTTATGCCTAGGTGGCCGGACCACCCATTTCCATGACAAAGACTCAAAAGGTCCTCCCTATACTTAGTAGGTATGACTAACTGATCTAAAATCCTACCCTTTCGATCTCTGTAATGCCGATACAACAATCCTCCTCTCTCATGTATCGTTACGTTGCGCCTAGCAATGCCTTCTTTAGCTGTGTCACGTAATCTAGCTAAGCTCTCATCATTCTTTTGCTCAGCTGCCAGTGACTCTCTATCCACGCGTAAGAGTTGATCAAAGTTCTTTGAGGCCGGTGATAATAACGACCCTGTCTCGCTTGGGAGCGCGTCTGCTTGCTCTTCCTGCAGGCTAGAACTCTGACACTCTAGTGCTACGCTCTCATTGAGATGGTCAGCTGGCAGGCTCTCCTCAACTGTTCTTTTGTCCCACGGGCCTAGCTCGGATTCGGGTATCGAAGTTATCCCCTTTTCTGCTTCCGCTGGAGGAGCTTGAGCATTTTCAGCCGAAAGCGCCGCGATCTTACGAGCTTGGCCTCGGGTCAGTGCCTGTACTATGCCCTCTCCCAGTTTGAGCCCTTTGTCACGCAGTAACTGATTCGAACGATTCGAAAAGATGTAGGGATACTGCAGTGACAAAAATTTGGAAACTGCAGCCTCAGTCTCTAGCTCCCCGAATGGTCCACTGATTTTGACTTTGGCCATGGGCAGACACACGCTGTGTTCTTCTACAACCTGTTTTATCCATGCTACTTCTCCGGTGAAGTCCTCTACCATCACGTAAGACGGATGGACAATGTCCAGCGTGGCGGCACTGTCTCTTAGCACTCGGCATGGTTTTCCATTAACTTGCAGGTCGTGGAGATATGGACTTAAAAGTTCCATATTCTCATCTTTTTCCTCCACGTAGGAAAAAACTACGCTAGACTTCTCGCAGTTTACAGCTATATGTCCCAGTTTGTGGCATTTGTAACAGCGAATTGGTCTAACAGATTCGAATTTTCTTTTCTGTTCTTTTTGTGCGGTTTCTCCGTTAAGTTTCTCCTCGCTCTTTTCTGCGGGCTTCTCCGCCAGGTCTACAGGCTCTGATCGTCTAGTTTGCGCACCCTTTTTGAACGGAAATGGTTTCCGCGGTCCATTTCGACCGTCCCAGTTTCCCTCCTCGGCGTTCAACTTTCTACGGGTTGCGTACTCTTCGGCTAATTCAGCCGCCCTTTCCACAGTGTTTACATTACCTCTGTCTTGCACCCACAGTTTCACAGCTTGGGGGATGGTTTTGTAAAACTGCTCTAGACACATGCATTCAATGATCATGTCTCTGCTGTCGTACGCTTCCGCGCTTTTAAGCCACTCGACTAGGTTGGCCTTTAAGCTATATGCAAACTCCGGATAGCCCTCGCTATCTTTCTTGCCTGTGCTCCTAAAGCTTTGCCGAAAAGCTTCGGCTGAAAGGCGGTATTTCTTCAGGAGACTAGCCTTAACTTTTGCATAATCATATGCATCCTGCGCACTCAATCTGGCGATTACTTCCGCCGCCTCACACGGCAACATAGACAGCAACCGCTGTGGCCATGTACTCGGGCCGAAGTTCATCTTCTCGCAAGTCCTTTCAAAATTGCTTAGGAACAAGCCTATGTCGGTCCCGACCTCAAATGGCTTCAATAGCCTGTCCATTCGGTACGATTCTGCCTCACTTGATCGTCCCAGAGCGCCTTCACTTCCTTGAGACAACTCCAAACGTTTGCTTTCAAGTTCAAGTTGCATTCAAGTTCAGTTGCTTTCAAGTTCAGTTGCACGCGATCTTTATCGCGTTCCTCTCTCTCTTGCTTTTCTCTGTCCCTTTCCTCTCTTTCTCGGTCCCGTTCTTCTCTTTCTCTTTCCCGTTTCTCTCTCTTTTTGAGAAGTTCCAATCCCATTTCAATATCTTGCTCACTGGCCTGATTGGAAATTAGCTCCAATAATTCCGATTTGAGCATTTCCTTGCGTACATCTAGGCCCAGTTCCTCACCGACAATCAACAACTCGTCTCTCAGCAGTGTCCTTAACTCCATGACTGCTGCTTTACTGCCCTGATTCTGCTCTCTAAATCTAGCTAGGAAAACACAACCTAGCTAACACACAACAATCTAGCTTCCCTACTGTTCTAAACAGAACAACCACAAAATGAAGCCTAGAGAGTCAAAGCAAAAACCAAGCACTCACCGCAGATACAGCACCATGTCGCAAAGTCCATCTCACCGCTGTCAGCCAGTTGTCAGGATTGGGGGCTCAATCCCATCGTCCGTGGTCCTTTGCCAAGATTGGAGTACGGCATGAATTCGAAGGTAGCTGGCCCATGCCGTCGTCCAACTTATTTACGCTGAGATCGTTGATGAAGTGAAGAACTGCTTCTCATCGAGAACGAGGAAAAGGGTTTATTTACAGAAATTAACTCAGTCTAACATGACTGCTTGAGAAAAAGAGTATTAGTCCAACAGGACTGCATGAGAGAAGTGAACCAGTCTAACATGACTGCTCAAGAGAAGTGTGTCCTCAGCATTCGCACAACCACAGTTTTTATACACTCGATCCGCCGTTCCTACGACGCGGCGACTGTTCGTTTACACATCACCAACTCGCAGCTGCTCTGAAGATCAGTTTACGTACACAAAGGCAACCGCGCTCTGTACACAGAGGCAACCGCGCGGGGTGCCGTTCCGGGAAACTATCGTTGCCGATCGAGCGTCGCTCATTGTTCCGTGCCACTCCGAACCGTGAGAAGCACAAAAATACGTCGTCCCCACGGCGGCTTGTCCAGGCGTGTCAAATCAGCTCCGCGTTGGGGAACTCTGGAATCATTGTCCACGCACCGAACTCGTCCCGTCACAATGTCGAAGGGGCTGGAGGAAGGCGGCGGATTCCAGCGCAAAGGCCGCTTCTTTGAACGCCTCCCAGCTGCAGCGACGGAGAGGGAGAGGTGCGCGTCTTGCACCCCTTGTCGTAATCGGGTGGCAAGGTGGCAATCTTGTTCCGCAACTCGCCATTCTTGACACCGCTCAGCGCCGCAAGCCGTACCGCACGCGTGCGGTCGTGCAAAAAATCGCGCAGATATAGCTTGCGCACAAATTTTGGTTTACATTGTGTACGCATGTGTAAACCGTACACAGTGTAAACAGAAATTTGTGCACAGGTGTTCGACTTATGCAATTTTTTACACTACCGCACGCGTGCGGTGCGGCGCTGGGCGGCTCTGTATTATAAATCGACCTTAAATCGGTCGTTATCACGAAAACTCGCCGGGACTGTTCGTTGCATCGGTGACTAGGCATCGGTGTGGCGTTCTTGCTGCACAGAAAGAAGTCGCGGGTGCGATTCTTTGCCGTTGAGTTATAGAGGCCAGACATTAAACCTCATACTTGTTTTGAGCACTGCCGGAAATTTCGCGCTAATGAGGAACAAGCAGACGGCGTTGTATGTGCAGGCATTTTCTCTTGCCATTTCTCTTCGCGCCTATACGTTTCTCAACCTGAAGAGCGATAGTCGCGACGTAAACTGTAGTTAAAATGGAACGAAAAAAAAACGAAAATCGACTCGTCGTTGTCGCTATTCGCGTGCATGTATACACGCCACACCTGGAGCGAGTGAAACCGAGATAGCGGGATTCGCGCACAGCTAATCGCGACGCAATGAACGTGGTTTTTCCGGTGTCGGTGGCAGCGATGTTCTATGCCGGGCCGAGTTCGCCGGGCAAATGACGGTAATGGCGACAGTGGGGAAAGGGAGGAAAGGGGAGGAGGAGGGAGGAAAGGACAGGGAGGAAAGAGGAGGAGGAGGAGAGAAGGAAGACCGCGCTTATCAGTCGATGAAGCGGAAGGCACGGAGACCTTATGCGTGAATTGAGAAACAAACATGCACGCACGCGCACACACACACATACACGTGCGTACGCACACATGCATACGCAAACTGATACGTTGGGCAGTATACAAAGCGGATAATACAGGTATACGGTGTGTTGGGCAGTACAGGGTAAAACCTGTGCACTCAACGCATCATATGCCTGTGCTATGCTCTCTTTATACCTCTAGGTTGGAATTTGAAGACGGGAAACTTAACGGGTGGCCTGTGCTAGCGTTTTTGATACTCAGGTGCGAGTTATGAGTGTTGGATAGTTCAGCAAAACACTTACGAACGAACTAACTGTTCTTCTAATCCGAAATTAACTTAAATTACATGTCTATTTCTCTATGTGCAAGTGGGCTCGTAATAGCCAGTAATGAAGGTGAGCAAGGTTTAATTTCTTTTATTATCAATTTTATTCGCCTAAATTTTTGACGTTGAACTGCGTCCGGGCATTGTAGTGTCAATGATGTCCGGAACGCTAGGTTCACGCATTACAAATAATTTGAAGCAGATGTACTAGTTGAAACGGGGGGGGGAGGGGGGGAGGCACGCTGTTTATACAGAGACGATGATGACCGAAGGGAGCGGCTGTAAAACCGCCACTACTTCACTTTGGCTTGCGTTTGCTAGTTTTGGCGAAGAAAATGAAAGGATCAGGTTTCTAAGGGCACACTATCGCCGATTCCAATTTACTTTTGATCGAAGAAAATGGACCATCGTGCACCGGCACTAACCTGTGTGAAGCTCAAGAATTGATTGATTGATTGATTGATTGATTGATTGATTGATTGATTGATTGATTGATTGATTGATTGATTGATTGATTGATTGATTGATTGGCGGTTTTAAGAAAAGCGATGACCCGGATAAACCAAAATGCCTGGTCAGTGGCGACCAGACGTATCTGCTTTCATTGACCTGTACCGCATCCGATGCGCATTGTTTCGCTTTCCTGCCCTCTGGTTTATGCAAGGTCAAAATGCTTTTGCAGGATATGCGAAAATATACCAAAATACGAGGCTGAGGGAATTCGTCGTTTCCGCTAAATCGCGTTGTGGGGTGAATCGACTAACGCTACCTAGCGATCGCGTTACGTGCACAGGAAGTTTGCATTGAAGCCATTGTGGCCGCCATCTTGGAGCACGTAGAGAAGCCGCGTAAACAAGACAGGATACGATAGGCGCTTCTTGCGCCGACAGACCGATCGAGAACAGTGATGCCACAGTGAAAAGGGGTCACCGTCGAAAAGCACAACAATATTCCACAAGAACTTCCTGGGCAAGTTGGTGCTTAGGCTTGCTGTACAGTCTTGTTTAAGAGCGCGGCTTAGAACGGTGCTTCACTCTGTCTTATCTGTGCTCTTTTCAAGTTCGAAACTACACGCCACAATTCACGCGCGATAATGTGGTGCGCTGACGTCATCGTAGACGCCATGTTGGGGTATTTGGACAGCGAGAAGCTGCGCGTCCGTGATGTCCCTCTAGAACGGTCCGTTCCCGTCGTAGGGCCCGATATAATAGCATCACAGCGATCCGCAGTGAGTGTCAAAATGTCGAGACATACTGATCTCACGTGAACACCTTCTGCGTCGTGACGTCACGACATGTAGGCCTTTTGAGAAACCGAACAGAAACATTATTCGTAGAAAAGCTATTATTGTAAATTATTTATGGTCCTCTGCTGATTGGCGCTTCTTCTTCCAGGGTTCCCGGACCCAAGATTTCTGTGTAAAAGCTAGAAAGGAAAAGTGGAAAATTTTAAGCCAGTACTCCTTTAAGCTAATAAAAACGCCAAACACTACGTGTACAGACATCTGTAAGGTGCTGCTCGACAGAAAACAATAAACGCGAAGTTAATAGATTCCCTACGTACACAAATAGAATAGCTCGAAAAACCGGCGTCTCCCATGAGCGAGTCTGTTTTGAAACGAATCAGAATTACTCGTGCAACACAAAATAAGATGTGTCGCAGCCAACGCCGCGGAAACTCAGTCGGGCACATTGGGTGGTCCTTCTTTCTCTTGCCACCGCCCTCTTATACCATCCACGCGCAGCACCGTACGGCCACGGAACAGGCTCCTTCCATCTCCCGGGAAATCATGCCGCGAGTGCATTTAACGCCGGCTCTGTTTTGACTTGTACACACACCGAGCTCTCTACTTTTACTCCCCCTCGACTCCCCTCGCGCCGTTCCCGCGAATCTCATCTGCGGTGTGCATCTGCAGCGTGCTCGAACCGCGGCTTGTGAGCACCCCCTCGCCCCCTACACGCCCTCCAGCCCCCCCACCTCCCTCGCCCCCCTCCACGCACTCGAAACACCAGACACACACACACACAAACACGGTGGTGTGTACGCACCGGCGGCTTCGATTTTAATCTCGCCCTTCTCGTGACCCTACGACGTTGCTGGATCATTTTATTTCCTTATCTAAAAGGTTTCCCTACTTTTTTTGTTGTTGTTCTTTTTTTTCCCTGTTGGTTCCTGGGAACCGTCAGTGTGCGTTCCGGTGTACCGCACTGCGTGGAAGAAACAAAGCGAGTCGCTGTTTGTATAAATTCGTAAATAAACGATAGCGAGAACACTGGGGACATTGAAAAGGGAGAAAAAAAAAGATAGCGAAGAGTTGATTAGAAGCGGGGGCAATCAGAGTTAAACGACGTTGGAGAGGCTCCAAGGCACACAAATTGGCCGTTTGTAGTTCGTACGCGCGCAAAGAAAAAAAAAACAATGATAAAAGAAAAACACGCACACAACTGGTGCGGTGCGAGACAGTGTTCAGAATTTATGGCGCGTGTTGGAAGTCGACCGCAAGGCCTGCAATGAGCAGGCTGTTTTTTTTTTTCTGCATGTGTGTGTGTGCTCAAAAAAAAACTACAAACAAATGGCAGGGCGCGCTAGCAATCAGGGTTGAAACGTTTGTGGTAGCTCCGCCGCAAACATATAGCCTATTTATTCGCTCGAAAAAAACCGCAGTGCCGAAATTGCTTTCTGCCTTTCCTTTTTCTTACGTGTTTTTTATTTATTTGTTCATTATTATCTTTATCTATGTGTTATTATCTTTCGCTTGTTTTCTCCGGGTTAGCTCGGTGAGGCCAACTTTAACTACGTGATCGGGGGCTAGACAAGAATGCTCGGCAAAACTCCTGATTGGATAGGGTGCGGTATTCTTTCCGCACACTAGCCATTTCTGCATCGTCGATGCGAGGGCGTTCAGCACTGTATGCGTACAGTGCTGGACTGTGCGTTGTACGAATTTCCATCGAGTCTGCGAAAGCTAATTTCACTTGCGGGTCTGTGAAACGCTGACGCACTTTTTTAGAATCTCGGGGGCAACTCGTGAGAGAGTTTTTCGAAATAACAGAAGCAAGCGACTTTCGCGCAATAAAAGAACCTTAGGAGCTATTTACAGGTAAAGTGTGGGTGTTGATGGCACTGCGCATGCTCAAAGACCAAATTCTACGGCGCTTGTTTTTTGTACGCACTGCCGTCTCCGGGGCTTGACACTTTCGGCCCGCTATCTATAGGGCCAGGAAGTCCAAGTCTGAGAAGAAATGTTATGGCCTCCGTTGCGTTCGAGTACAGGCGTCCGGTGAAGGTAGCATACGAATGAATGCCCAGTCCTTGTTTTTCGAGGAAAATTTCGAGCTAAGCGATAGGAGTTATTTGGTACCCATGCTTCTTAACGATAGAGTGACACGGTTAAATATTTTTGGAATTTCATGTGTCAATACCATGATCGGATCACGAGCCACTCCATAGTTGGGGAACTCCGGTGTAATTTTGACCACTTGGGATTCTTTAAAGGGCACCTAGATCATAGTACATCACCGTCTTTTTTTTTTACAATTCGCCCGCATCGAAATGGGGCCACCGCGCCTGGAGCCGAACCCGCTACCTTGAGCTCAGCAGCGCGATGCCGTGTCCACTGTGCTATCGCGACGAGTTGTCGGATACTGCTACAAGAGAAAAATAGTGCGAGTGAAAGTACAGTGAGAATGCTGTGAAAGTAATATGCAGAACCGCTCGTAGTCAGTGGGCGACCAAATGACCGTTCCACGTTTCTAGGCACTGCCTTTTTCCTTTTGCACGTTATGTTTTTTTTTTACCTGCGGGATATTGTCTAAAGGAAAGGCGTGCGTGCTATTTGCATTCATTTCCATGTGCTTCGCTTTCTTTTTACTTAATCACTTACACGGCACCCCGTCTCTCTCTCTCTCTCTCTCTCTCTCTCTCATTTTAAAAATTTATTCTTTAGTTTTCCTTGAAGTAGCAATTTGTTACGCGATGAGAAAGCGCGATCTGCGCTGCAGAAAAGTTCCAGGACATGTCCGAAGAACGTACGGAAGCAATTCGTGCTTCAAGAGGTACAAAAGAACCGTGAAAAAAAAAAGACAGAGCGAAGGAAGTACAGGGAGATTCGCTTTTTCAGCGCACTGCAGGTGGACACGCGCGCATATGAAATGTAGACGGCATAGCGAAGCAGGAAGGCCGTGCAAAATTAAAGTGGCACGGAAAAGAGATAGAGTAGGTGCAGATGGAAAAAGAAAAAGAAAGGAAGAAGAAGAAAGTGGGGAGAGCAGACTCGGTGACGGCGGGCGAATATATTTATGAAGAGAACGCCGCAATACGGACAGTTCTTACGAGCGGCCAGAGCGTTACGACGATGGCAGAGAGAGAGAAAAAAAATGTAAATTGAGGAGTAGCGTATACGCAGAATGTATGTAAAGAGGAATGGGTAGCTAGAGGTTATTAGATTTTTAATTAAAGGAAAACAGGCGCGGCGTGTATAGCTAGCTGGGCTGGCTCGACGGAGGAAGCGAAGACGAATAATCAAAAGCCAAAGTGGATAAAGAAGGGAAGAAAAATACCAAGTCGGAAAGGAGGGGGAAAGAAGGCAGCAAATTGTAGGGAACGGATCGGAAACCGAGAAAGCTTAGGGAAAACACGGACACGCGCTCGACGGGTGAGAATTAGCCCTTCGGGGGCGCTGGGACGGCAAACAAAAGTGCTGCTCCGGAGGAAGAAGAAAGGCGTTCGCGTGCGCGTAATTTCGAGGCCGAGGAAGAGGATGGCGTCGCGAACGGCCCAGTGACTGTTTAACTTCTTTTTTTTTTCAATTTGCGAGCGAATTTAATTTGACGACGAGGCCCGATGGGAGACGTGGGCGCAGAAGGCGAGACGGTAATGAAGGAAGCGACTTCTTGAGTCCTCGTCGTCGTCGGGCCTTGGGGTATCGGAGAGGCGTGGAGTCGGAGCACTGGTTCGGACAGAGCGAGACGGAGGAGGGAACGAAGCCACGTCTTCCGTACGTCTTAACTGCTCTCTGTTTGCAATTTATCGCTGCGAGGACGCGGATAAATTGGCGCCACGTGGGAAGGCTGTAATTGCAGTCCCGGGGTCTTGCCCCGCCCTCGCGCGCCTCGGGCTAATAACCAGCGAATCCATGTTTCTAGGAAAAGGTGCCGTTAGCGCGACACTGTCGGACGTAACACAGATATCTCAGCACGCTATGGTTGCACGATGGGTCCCGGTCGTCGTTTCGTTTTAAGGAAGCGAACGTTGAGTTCGGGCTAACTCTGCACACAGTTGTTCGTTGTCGGCGCACGCCATTGAACTGCTCGTGCGGTTTCACATCCCGGGGCAACGCAGTGACTCGAACATACATGGATAATCGTTCAGAGAAGACGACCAGTGGGAGGGCATTCTGTGAGCGTCCATCTAGCAGACTTGTCCATTTCGTCTCCTGTTGAAGCGCTGATTGGCTCGGGGCGCCTGTCTCCTTCCGACGCGCATCACAGCCCAGCCAATCAGAACTTCAGCAGCCGGCGAAATGGATGTGTCCACTAGGTTGACGCTTGCAAAACACTCCCCACCGGTGTTTACGCTATAATCCGCACAATTGACATTAATGAAGTCGTTTAAATACGGCGGTAAGTAAAGAGGAAACTGAATAGCTGCAAGTGGATTACTGAGCTATAAGCTCAGCGCGTATGCAGGTCCGCTGTTCTTTATTTGTGCTTTGTCCTTTACGGTATATTCGTGTTTCATGAGTGCGCCCTCTACCAGTGCCTGTGTGTTAAGTCACACCCCTTATTGTATACGGCAGCTAACTCCAACAAAGAACAAACACGCATTCTGGGATTACTCTCTCCCTGCACTCTCTCTGGCAAGACGTTTATAACGCCTCCAGTATACTTCCTGTAATGGCGTCATTGGTATTAACGCGACAGCCTTAATAGCCCCGTGTCGCAAAAAATTCATCCTTGGCGTCCCGCGTCCAGCGTCGACAGTCGCTTTGTTTTCAGCAAACTTGGCTTTGCGGCAAAGCCATAATGGCTACGGTTCGTCCTTGTTTATATCAGCTATTTCGGTAGATATCATGCGCACGGAAAGCGCTGGGACTCAGCGCTTTCACAGAGACTCTATGCCGAAACCAATGAAAAGGCGGATGGGTACGCTGGCGTCGTCTCGTAGAAAATGCACAGGTAATAGACCTCGAGCACAATTTCGCTGGCTTTCTAGACTTCTCTAATGAACGGCGAGGGCGATAAACTTTCGCTGCGATCAAAGCCTATCGTTTGTTTATTTTTTTACGAGCAGTAGCATGGAACTTGCCCGACTATTGCGCACAGAACAGGTTTCAACCTACACCGGCAGCCTTTCTCCTCGCTAATGATGTTTACGTCGTCGAAACTGCCGCAGCGACGTCGCCGAGTCTGGGTTTAAACTTTCCAACTCGCCTTTCTCTTCTTGCGTATTTCTGCGCAAATTAATTCCGCGAGGAGCACAGCTTTTCGTTAACGCTTCATTCTGCACAAGCCCTCCTGCCGCCATCCCCCGCCGATCCCCTCCACGCTTTTCGCACACCGAGACTATTCACTGTAAAGCGTGCTTTCCGCAGCGCAGTGGTGCGTGCGGAGAAAGCCCACCAAAACGGAGAGCTAGCTCTCGAGGGGTGTTTTGCGGAACGGTTACAGGAGAAGCGTCGAAGCGGGTGTGCCGAGCTTTTGCAGTAAATTGAAGACGCCTCGTCGCTGCCCTCGCGCGTGTTCCGTGTGCGCATTTTGTCGAGGAAAATAAAAATGGATAAAGATAAACGAAGATTTTCGCCAATGGAAAACCGCGCAAGGGACTAGCCAAAGACTTTGCAGAACATACTGCGAAGTAGTAAGAAAAGATAGAAAGATAAACAGAGCGCCAACTAAACAGCATAGAGCGATAAGGAAAGTCTAGTGAATGAGGGGGCACAATTTAATTAAGATTTAATTAAGGTTGAAAACGACTCACCAATCTACTCGTACTAAACCCGGAAGTGCGTAGTTCTGGTCCTGTTCATCTATACTTTTGTTTTCTTTTTTCGAGCACATGAGGCTCAATTTCTCGCTGTCGTGAAACAGCTAGACTCTATCTTTCTTTTTTTTGACAGCAACATGGCAAGGTTTCGAAAACAAGTGGCAAAAATAAGAAAGGCGCTTCTGGTTATTGCTCGACGCGACTGGAGCGGCGCTTTATAATGCGAAAGAAACTCCGAAGGGGACGCGTGTCTTTATTTACAGGAAACACGGCAAACGAGTCTGGTTCGAAACTCTGAAAGCGGACAATAAAAAAAAAAGAGGGTGCAAGCGAGACTGCTCTATCGGTTTAGGCCTTCTGAAATCGTCGTCGTTTCGGCTTCCTCGGTCTTCGGTTCGAAAGGACTCTCCCGGGATTTGGACGCGACGCGGGAACTAGACTCGCCTGCTGCTCTTCTAAGCTTTTTTTTTTTTACCTTTATTTCCTTTCGGTTCGTTCGATAAGGCAAGCGGATGCCGCTGCGGGCATTAAAGAAACCGTAGTGATCTCGCTTCGTTTGTTCCACCAAATTGTTTTAACTGTGAGCGCGCCCTGGAGAATTTCAGTTTACCCAACTCGCGACGGGTTGGCAAGTGAATTTGCATCGAGAGTTGTTTAAACTCGACGCGCTCACTGTTTAAGGCGAACTGCTCTCGCGGGCGCAGGAATACAAGTTTGTTTGGGCCTTTTACCTCTTGTGCGATCGTTCTTCGAAATTGTTAACTTCGAATGATCGTCACTGAGGTAGAGGAGGTGATAGCAGAAGTGCACGCGCAATGCTTGCGTTCTTTAGCCAATGATGAGCGTATTAATGCTCGAATGCAAATGCATTTAGAGTGCAGTAAAACGGAGAGTAAGTCTTACACAGGTGGGAGTAAACATTTGCATTTGCGCTCGAGCACTGTTCGTTTGAGAAGATTAAAACTTTGGTCGCTGGTGACTTTAGTACGAGTTGTCTTCGTTGGTGTAGGTGGCGCTCCCTTGTGGAGAGAAACACGCCTGCATTTCATTTATTATTTTTTTTGCCATTTCCTTCGTGTATGTTTCGTACGTACGCGCTGGTTTATGGATGACATCGCTGGCTAGGTTTGCATACGCAAGATTCCGCGCACAGTATTACCCAGGTGCAGTACATGTTGCTGCAGCGCTGGTGCAGTAAAACATTAAAAAAAGTGGGAATGCATAGTGTGTGGAAAACGCACATGTTGGAGGCGTAGCGCCGAACCTGTATTTTCCTCGTCACCTCATTTTAGTCAGACGATCATCCAATGGAAGGATCTATGTGATCACACTGAGTTTCGTCCTAAGTGGTGTTCTTTGTTGGTAAGGTGTTAATTCTTACCACCATTTTAGCTTTTGTCGTAAAGTTTGAGCGTTGCCTGAGCAGATAGATGTGTATCCATGACGAGTAGGTACTTCAAGGGGTTTGTCTGCGTCTCCGCACAAGCGCAACATACTCATTCGCTTGCTTGTCCGTTTGTTGCCCGCAAGATTTGTGCATGGCAATTATTACCGTGAAATAAATAAAAAAGTGGCTGCGACATAAAATATTTTACTGGCAGTCTGTTGGTACGGAGTTGGTGCGGAATTATAATCCTCGTGGGGCACTACGACATAGTGGGGCAGTGCAACTTCTCGCAGTGCATTCTGGGATTCCAGTGACGGGCATGAGCAGCCATCAAAATGACCAGTGGAATGAGCTCATAACTGGTGTCGCGGTAAAGTGAGAAAAAAGGATTTTTTTTTTAGCTCTGCGTAGCGATTTCTGGCTCGTGCAACGCGGATCATAAGATGTTATGTGGAAGCTCCACTGGAGTTGTATAAGCATGCGTAAGCATACCCCCAAACTTATGTTGGCCCACCCTCAAAGTTCAGTTGGTCCCTCCTAAATTTCAGTTTGGCCGCCCTTAACTTTCAAGTTGGCCCACCCCGAAATTTCAATTGGCCCACCCCTAACATACGCTTCCCCATGCATTTTCCATGGAGCCTTATGTATCCCTATGTGTATGCATAAATCTGATTTCTCCCTGATCATTTTTTTTTGTTTCAATTGTTCCTTATCACTTATAAAGCTACCAAGCGTCTACATTTGCACTATTATAACGATTAGATGTCTTCGCAAACTGCGCATTTTTTTGTGCAGATACAAGGCATTACACATTTCGCGTGTCGGACAGGTTTTCCTGGCGCGAATCGCCGGAAAATGCTTACGCATTAAATTCGTCGCAACCCCTTCGTACCATGCTTACCATTATTTCTCTAGGAAACCCCGGCGAGACGAAAGAGAAGCACCGTTTGTGGCCACGACCGCAGTGTGGGCTAGACGGCCATTTTCAACGCCGCGTTAAAAGCGACGCGCCGCTCGCCCACGCGACGGCAGTGTTTAGCGTATTTGATCTTATCTTTCTAACATCCCCAGAAGTTCGGCAGCAGTAAATGATTTTGCGCAGGGAGTTCCGGCGCTGTGACGCCAGCCTTCTGTTGTGTTGTTATTGTTTTTTTTTCGTTTTTCTCTCCATTTTCTGACGCCTAAAGGCTTCCCGCAGCCCGTGCTTTTCCGAAGTTCCATTGTTGCCCGCTAGAAGCGCTGTGCGCGCCCGTAAAATTGCGGATACGTAGCGTGCGAACGGGATTTTTCTTTCTATTTCGTTAGTGTTTACATATACATGGCGTAGCTCTTTAATAGTGGTTGAAAGGCGGTGATAAAAAGGGGACCGCGTCAAAATGGCCGCTTCGCAGTTTCCATCGCTCGTGTTTAGGGTACAGGGAATGCTCGTAGACAGACTGCTACGCTATTTCGACCAGAGCTGTCGCCTTGTTTTCTTCTATCTTTTTTTTTTCTATCCGCGTAAGTGCTGCTTGCTTTTCATTTTACATCAATATATTTTTTTTTTCACCATATAAAGCTACCTCTTCTAGGTTTTCAGGCAAATACGTTGCTTCTTTTCTGGTGGTTCTTCTTAGTTGCACGTAGAAGAAGAAAAAAGAAAGCATAGCTGCAATTGTTTCAAGCTGCTGAGGGCGTATTCTCGTACGGTCACTTCCCACGATAGTATATCGCTTTCGTATGACGCAGTATGCGGAGCGCCTTGTGGTTTTGCGAAAACAGTCAATCAGCGCGCACTGAAGGTGACATCCCCGAAAGTGACCGCCCGAGAATACGCCTTCCAGATCGTTGGAGTCGTGGGGTTGTCGACTCGAAAAGAAATTACGCGTCGCGAAGGTCGTTGTGGCACAAACTGCACGCATAAGCGCTACTCTGAAAGGTCGCAAAAGCTGAACGCTGCTTAAGCATTACTCTGAAAGACAAAGACAGTTTTCGCGCCTTTACATGTCTGTCGTAGCCTGCCTACAACTGATGAGCTTTCGCGTACCAAGACTCTCGTGTTGGATGTTAGGGCTCTTAGAACGAAGAACTAGAGATTCTTTTTGACAGGCCAGCGTATTTTAACCCTTTACGGCTTAGGGCTTGGTAAGCCCCAGCTGTGTTTACTTCTCCCAGTTGTTTGTATACGAATACTGCCGAAGACGAACCTGTTCACATTTCTGCTTTGCTTGCCTAAGTCTAGCGGCGCTCGTCCATTCGGTTCGCGTCGTGCATTCGGGTGTCGATACCGGGACATACTCTTGGATTATTTCAATGTGTTTCGTTATCATATGTTCATATAATTCCATTAAACACAAGCATGCACTGAGGGAAAGACACTCTTTATGTTTTCAGGGGAGATTTCTTTCATTAATATTTCAGAAGAAGTTATTGGATAAACTGCGGACTTAATATATTCTTATAATAATGATATAGTGTGCCACTATTTCTCGTAATGCAAAAACGTAGATCTCGTACACATTTTTGTGAAAATACCTTGTGAGTTGACACGTTAATGCCACGATAATCGGCTATAACCATGTGAAAACGGCGAAGAGGGCGGTTAAAAATTGAAATCTTACTGGCTGTACGTCCTTGCATTCAATGGATACATTGTCATTGATGCCGTCCTACTGAATTGGGGACTAAGTCCTTGAGGTCGATCAGATGCGGCAATTTGTGAGCAATGCCTGGTTACACACCGTTGCAGTGCGTGATTCCTGTCAAGACGGCTGGCAATGGGGAACGATTCCAGGAAACGAAATGTTGTGAAGTGTAGTCCTGTTGCTTCTAGCAAGATGCCTAGAAAGATTTATAGCCGCTGAAGTGTAAGTGGTGAACATATACATCAGTCTTGGGTTTGTCATTTTTGTTTTAAATGTGAGAACCACCCGTTGCAAGAACGTTTTAGTCGAACAACTTGCGCTGTTTCTCGTCACCATCGGTAAAAGGGACGATGTCCTTCTACGCTCAGTGGCCTCGCTTGAAGGGGCCCGTTAAAAGCGGCAAGCGCGTCTGTGCCATAGTTTTAGTCGCTAAGGAATGTCTTAGAGATGTCATCCTAAATGTCGTATAGCGACAACGTCACGTGACATCGCGGACCTACCACCTTCTCAGTATCGTTTCGTGGTGGCGCTGTGAGGCGGAAGTCGAAAACGACACTGTGTTCCAGCTGTAATGATTTAGCCAACTAAATGTGCCACGTCTAAGCCCGCGTCACAGCGCGTTCCCTGCAATGTCCAGCACAGTCTAAACCGCAACCTCGGAACACCAGGGCACACCTCGTAGTTCCCCATTCCAGTACCACATTAGCGTGAACTGGCAGGCCTTGAACATCGCGATACATTTGCGGAACACTCGGCGCAAAATAATAAAAAAAGTAGAATGAAAACACGTTATCAAGAATGAACAATAAAACGAACACTGGCATGAGGTCGTTGAAGCAGGAAGGCAAGATTGTTCCGGGGCTCACGAGCAGAGATAAGTAAGCGACGTCTTTCGAACCGTTCCTTTCCTTCTTTTTCTTTCGCCCTCACCCGTTCGGTTCGACAGTTAAAATAACCATTTGTTTTACACGCCACGAACGGCCGCGCGACGCCCATTGTCAGGTGCGGCGTACGACCGCCATTATTACGGCCATTCGAAAACACGTGTCGGGGGATGGGCTCCCCGGGAAAGAAGGCATATAAGCACACACATACACGGAAGATAACGGAAAGGAAGCGATTAGCGAACGGAAAGTGATGGCGTAGAAAAAAAAAATAACGGAAAGTAGCCCGGGAGGGGTAGATATTTGGCGGGAAGGGGAGGGGGTGGGCGGGAGGGGAGTTGGAGGCGTCGTAAGGGCTCGAAAAGAGGGGAATCTCTCCGTGTCGGCTGCCCCGCCCATCCTATCCACCTCGCATGCCTCCCCATACTGTCGTTGCAGATTACGCCTGCCGACCCTGTGACACTCGGTTTCGCGCACCCACCCTTGGCGCTAGGGGGCGCCACTATGCGCGACCGTGGCGTGTGAGGTACCGGCTGTACAGGCGAATAATTGTAGAAGAAAGGGGGGGGGGGGGGCGCCGTTAATATTGTTTCGCACGCGCAGGCACGCTGACGTACGAAGCGCCCCCTGGCGCCGCTATCGCGCGCGCCTGTGTCCATCCGCTCGGCGCTCAGGGGATGACAGAGCAGGAACGGGGAGGGAGGCCGGCAGTTTCGCGGTGCCGACGGCAATCGTTGTCTTGAAACTGCGTGGCGTCCGGCGCCCCCTGGCGTTCGCTTTGCCGAAGCACTGGGAGGCCCCGGTAGTTCTGTGTGCTTTGGCGCACGGGGCTAGCCGGGCCCGCTGCTCGGCGACGTTCCGTACGTTAATGCAGGCTATCGCTCACGGAAGGGTGCCATCGAAAGTGTGTCGGGTTGCGCGGGGAAAGGAGCGAAGGGTTGGGTGACCTCTTGTCAAAGAGGTATACCGCTACCGCCTTATACTCTTCCGAAGTCCAGTGCGGTACTCGAGTTAGTCGGCCTGTTGCGCCATTTTGGTTATAGCGAAGAAAGACTGATGCTTTCTTTGGTAGAACCGAAGGCTACCTTGTGCACGACCGAGTTTTCCTGAAAGAAGCTTCCCTCCCGCGGAGTTACATAGAGCAAGGGCGGCTGAAGCGCGTGATCCTTCTCAAAGTTTCCCAGAGACAGCTGTAGCGTCTTAGCGGATAGGTTTCTTTTCTTTTTATGGTGTTCGTTTTCCGCATCTCTTTTGTAGGCGTAGATGGAAGCCATAGCGGGAGCACCCTGTGGTTATTACCGCTGTCTTAGGGATGCAGCTACGAAATTACTTTGCTAACTCTGTGAGCACTTAACACTAACCGCGGAAATGGTAAAAGAAGAGCTATCTTCTAATCAGAAGCGTGACTGCAAACGGCAGTGTTTAGTCACGGCCAACCGCAGCCCAGACGGGTTAGCACTTCAAACACGTGCGCAGAATTGGAAGATCGTCGCTCACTAGCACGGTGGATGTTCCGCACCTATTAAAGGCCGTTTATGGCGTTGCCAACTCGAAACAAAGTGCGTTAGGGTCACACCTAGCTAAACGAGCGCAGCCTTCTAATTGTGCGGCTCCGATCCTATGCTTTCCGTACGTCTATCTACTGCGCGGGAATGGCGTTTCTATCTCTTCTAAACAGTACACTAAGCTGCTTGATGCTGTCTCCCCAGCCGCAGTAAAGTCAGCACTTTCTCCCTCCCGGCACACTCGCTAAGAGACGCGTCAGCCTTGTGTCACGCAGTGACACACGCAGTGACAAGACTGCGCCCGCCTGGCGCGCCTGCCGGCCATTCCCCCCGCCTCGATCCGTTTCTTTGCGACGTTCCTCCCCGCCCGCGACTGCTTCTTCACCGCACGGCTGCAAACAGATGCGGGGAAGACCGCTTCGTTCGGTGGTGCCGCGAAACGAAGCTTACAGGAGGGATCCCGGACAGGGAGGGGTAGGTGATACGGGAGAGGGGGGGGGGGGGGGAGCGGAGACCGGCCTTCCGTTTCGGCGAGCACGCGCTCAAGCCTACGCACGCTGGCAGCGCGGGCGCTCTCGAAAGAGCGCTGAGCCGTGCGAGCGCCCGTGCGCGTCCAAGTGCGAGCTTGCTGTGCCTCTCCTGCGACCGATGCAGATTAACGCGCGCGCGCGCCGAGTCAACTTAGTCATCGAACGTGCCTCCTGGGGAGAAGATCGCCGCGCAGGCAGCGGCGTGGCGTGCTCTCCGGTGAAGCCGCCCCCTCGCCGCTCGACTAGCCTGCGTGTTGGTCGGACGGGAGAGGTGGATTATGCGCGGCCGAGGAAAGTGCGCGCTATTTCGCTGGCACTGAACCCTCTAAGGGAATCTTATTGAGCCTAGGGAGTAGGACGGGGTGGGGGGGACGTTCTAGCATTTTTCTTTTTTTAGCTTGGCACGGGAAAGGGTTAATAGACGGCGAAGAACACGAATTTATGTGAACAGCTTGCGATGAAAGAGGTAACATATTGGTGCTAGTGACTCTGCGTTAGTTGCTTACGAAAATTCCCTAGAGAAGCCCGACAAAGTCTAAGTCTCTGTCTTTGGGATCCGCTGCGTCTGCTATGTATACACGCTTTTTGTTTGCCTCTAACTTCACAGGGCGCGTGTACAACACTTCACCAAACCCTAATCCATTATTTTGTGTGTGTTCTCATCATTCTGTCAGTATCTCTATGTCTTGCTATGTAGCTACCCTGCGTGCGGAGCTGTGCTTCTTGTTCTGTGCTACTAGGATTTATAACAATGGTACCACGCTTGCCACTGCTGTGCGCTTTGTGGGAAAGCAGGGCTAGCCAAGTTTCCTTACAGTTTCTTTTTTTTATATCGCTCCTCGCACGGTTATGGATTTCATATCAGCAATGAAAAAATGACCTTCATAATTCATGCCGTCTTCGACCAGAAGGGCGACCGGACAGAAGTACGTTTGTGAACCATGCACGTTGCATGCAACGGCTTGTTGTTGTAAATCAGCAATATCGGGGCTGACTTTCATTGCATGATGGCATCGCCTTAATTCGTACTTTACGCAGAAGTGGTTTAGTTTGTAAGTGCACAGATAGGTATAATAATGACAGGGAGTACCAGCACTCACGCTTTGTCGCGCCAAACCGTACGGCGCCAAACCGTACGGGTAATATGGTAGTCCGCTCCTGTGACTCCTGTTTTGCATATCATCCGTACGGAAGTCCCCTACTTTACGCTTCTTACATTTTGCCGCACTGAAAGCTGCGCGGCTTAAGACCGTCTGCTATAGCGCACCGTAAAAAACCAAGGCTCATACTCTCTGCTGTCGGCTTTCTACAGGACAAGAGATTAGGCCGTACAGTTATCCATACCGCACACTTAGGTTAGGTTAGGTTAAGTTATTGTGCGGCCTCGTCGAATTGAACACGGTAGGCTGACGGGAGTAAAACCCTGAAAGAATATCCGGGCTTGCTCCCTCCCTGAATGACGGACACACGCAAACACACACAAATCTGTTCATTTTCGTTCCCCAATGAAACTGGGCGTTCAAAACTCGTTTAAATCCAAAGTGGGTGTGTGGTTAAGCCATACAAAAGAGAACAAGATAAAATTCCAACTTCGCGTTTCTTTTTTTTCTATTTCTAAGCCCTGTCAGGCCGGCTCAAAAAGTTTTTCGAGCACACAGATTTTTATTTGCAGTGGACCCATCCGCTCTCAGCAGATTCTCTCCATTCGCTTTCCCTACACTATTCGCGGTACAATTACTCGGCGCTAAAGCCAGGCACCAGCGTGGAGCCGGTCTGTCGCTCGCGCTAGAATTAACTTCCCCACGCGCGCACAAAGAGCGCGCCTTCAAAATGCCCGGGCCTGTCTGACAAGCCGCCGCTTCACGAACGCGAAAAGCACGCGCTTGGTTGTTAGCGCCGCTTCAAAGAGTGCGAGAGAACGAAAAGGAAGAAAGAGAGACAAAGAACGAAAGACGCTAAAATGAAAACGAAAAATTCTGTCGCTCAGCCGTGGGCATTGCCCGGCTTTAGCTCCGCGCCTACGAACCTCCTTGCTTTTCCTTTTAATCGCTCTTTCTCTGCTCGAAAATTACCGCGCTCCTTATCAGCACCTCTTTCGCGTGCCTCCCAGCGCTTGTCGTGCAGAGAAGCACGCACCACTGTACAGTCGCCCGAGAGGATGTACGGACAACACCATCAGCACTAAAACAGCACTCGCACTAAGCGGGAGCAACGAAATGGAAGCACCAACGGCGACCAGAGAAAACAACAACAACGACAAAAGATTAACTGCGCAGGCAAAACCCCCATCGCGCGCAACGAAATGGAAGCACCAACGGCGACCAGAGAAAACAACAACAACGACAAAAGATTAACTGCGCAGGCAAAACCCCCATCGCGCGCAAACAACCTGGGCGGCAGTCGAGGGCAGGTCTTTATAGCCAGCGAAACGGCGTAAGCAGCAGCAGCAGCACTATAGCAGCTTGTATACACACGAATCCCGCTGTGCTAGGCAGCTTTGCTCTCTGCTGTGTAGGGGCCGCGCAGGGAACTCGTGTACCTAGCAAACTGCGAATCCCCACGCGAAGGCTCTTTCTTTTTCTCTTTTCTTTTCTTTTTTCGATCCCGCATGGCGTACGAGAAAACGCTGTCGTGGCACGCGCCGCTGGTGGCGAATATATGAACAGGGTTGGTGCTTGTGCGAGGCTCGAGATTTCGTGGGGAGAGTGCAGAGGGGGGTCAGGGGAAAGGGTGCTGTGCAGCTCGTATGCGCGCCACTCAAACGCGGAGAGGAAAGGGTGAGAGGGAAAGGCTGAATGCGGAATTATTTGTTTGAGCGCTTGCGGCGCGCGCGGCGTCGCGTAGTGGTACTAGGAGGAGGAGGAGAAGGAGGAACCCGCGCAAGACGCAGTAGGCGCAAAGACAAAAAAATAATCATGGGGAAGCGGGATGTTGACGCAGGTAAGAAGCACGCTTGGGAGGTGCGCTTCGTTGTGTGGATGTCGTCATACTGGCTGGGGCGCGATTTCTGTTGCTGAAACCGATAATGTTTCTTTTCTTCGTATGTGTGTGTGTGTGTGTGTGTGTGTGTGTGTGTGTGTGTGTGTGTGTGTGTGTGTGTGTGTGTGTGCGTGCGTGCGCGCGCGTGTGTGTTTAATTCGCAGCTGGTCTTGGCATGATAACGCGCACAAAAAACGTTAGACGCTGCGGCGACGTACGATAGGTCTTTACCGGGAAGCTCTAACGACGGCTCGCCCCTGGCACGCACGGGAGGCAAGATAACCCGCGAAGTGCTCGTTTGGCCCCGTTACTGCGCATTTTTATTTAATGAAAGTAGCTGCGCTTGCACAGTCATACCACGGCTTGTACGGAAAGCAAGACTGGCGTCAAATTTAATGCGAGCGCAGCGTTACAATTAGCCCTCTGCGATCATCTACTGTAAGCACTACTGGCTTTCGTCCGCTACGCTCGCTGACCCTCCTAACGATCGTTCGAGTGGAGAGGCACGGTTTCACCGGTCACTTGGGGCACTTGAAGAGAAGAAAACAGTTTCGCAATAACTATATCTTTCCTAATTGCGAGAACGACGAGAGTACGGTACAGTGTGCCTCATAATCACATCGCGATTTCAACGCGTGAAACCCCTGATTTTCTTTCTTTTGTAGATATTCCAATGCAAGAGAGCATGCTGTCGTCGGGCATCTTCGAAGGGGCTTTGCTCCGGTGTCCTTTTGACATCATTCAAGCACTTTGGTTTGCGAACCTGGGTGAACTGTTTTCGTTAAGTGCCGTATACGGCAGCCTCGGATCCTTCCTAAATGCTGAGGTAACCTGTTGACACACTGTGTTACGTGCTTTTAGGTCAGGACCAGCCGCGGGCTTCAGTTCCCTATGTCGCACGGCGAGACGAGTGTTGGTGTGTCTCTGCGCACGTGGACGCAGCATGTCCTCGCGAGCGCGTCAAGTAACGAAGACACGCTGGGCCGCGACTGCTGCGCGGACGCCCCCCCCCCCCCCCCCCCCCCCTGGTGCCACTCCAATTTCCGGGCCTAAATCCTCTAGATAGCCAGACGACTCTGCTCTCGCCATCTGTTGAGCGCGCGTCCACGTACAAAGCCACGTTTCACTACCCTTCATCCGGACGCATCAGCTGCGTGGAACAGGATTAGCGGCGTGAACATTTGCGCCACTCGGCGGGGTATATGTCGCCCGGCTGGCTCAGTGGCCAGGGCATTTTCGATGCCGAGCGCCAGGTCTCGGGTTCGATTCAGGGCCGGCGGTGGTCCGATTCCAGTTGCAGCGCTGCCCAAAGGCGCTCGTGTACTTTGGATTTAGGTGTGGGCCAAAGCACCCTAGGTGTTTAGGAGTCATCCGGGGGCATTGAATAGCAAATCTGTCAGTGCTTTTGCATGAGGGCTCTACTCACAGGCTTTGAACTCCTCGCGCTGTTTTCCGACTGCTTTCCAAAGTCTTTCTTGAGACGACGGCTTTGGACGCAGGTTAGTCTGCAATCGGGTCTGAGCACAATAAGAAACAGGTTTGTAAGAAATCGGGGGAGGAGGAGAGGAGTGTGGGGGGAGAGGGCACATTGTGTATGAACTGCCTGTTTCCTTTTCGTAAGCGAAGTATACAATAGATGAGTGAGCGCTTGCAGTGTTTCAGACAGTGCTCTCGCTCGCCCGTCAACCAGCTAATAGAGTCGAAAACGTAAGTCTATGGCAGGGGAGTCTAGGAAAAGTTTTCCAGATCGTCTAAATTCACTTCCGCGAACAAAGTGCAACACCCGCTGGGCGTTCACTCCAAACGACCCCACCGGCTTTACTTCCGTTGGCCCGCCAGGAATCTCCTAAGTCGACGTTAAGGCGAGTGAATCTACTAGCAGCACCTGAATTGTGTAAATTTTATCTCCACGAGGCAAGTGTAAAATTAGGTGGACGTTCGATCCAGTCGACGCTTCGGACAACGCTCCCGTTTGCCCGCCAGCCATCTCGCCCAACGTATTGCCGCTGCACCTTTATTTTTTCCCTTTTTCTCCCGGCACTCAGCGCGGTGTTTAGGTGGACAGCCGCTGGGCACCGGCACCCACGATTACTCGCTCGTACGCGCCCGGAAGGGGCCGGGGGAACGAGCGATCCCGGCACGCCAACGACTATACGACCGGCCGGGATGAAAAGGCTGATGGGGACGCGAAGGGTACAGTGGCAAAGAGAAAAAGGGGAAAGGCGAGAGGGAGAGAGAAAGCGTATAGAAGGCTCGGCGCCTGTGTGTGCGGCGGGGCGGGAACAAAGGGAGGGAAAATGAATAAAAATGGGTTCGCAGGGGTAGGGGAAAAAGCGCCGGGCTCGGAGCCATCAACGCGCCAGGCACAAAAGGAACGACCTGCCGGCGCTGCCGCCGGTGCACCGTGTACGCGTATGTTGCGCGCCTGCGTGGCGCGTTGGGCCTGCAGTGAGGCGTTTGATGGAGCGGAGCGTCCGGGAGTGGCTGTGTGTGTGGTCGTTGTCGGGAAGCAGGCCGGATTTTTAAAAAATAAACAGAAACAGTCCACGTGGACCGGCGGAAAGTGCAGGACATCGATGTAGCGGCGGCGAGTTAGGTCGAGTTTCGTTTAGGCGTTAGAAGCAAACAGTTTCCGCATTCTGACGTCGCAACCCTCCTTCCCCTCTCCCCTCGATCCAGGTGAGTTTGGCCACTCTCCCTTCGTGAAAGCGCACTTGCAGACTTCAAGAGCTTGCCCACGCACACGGTCGAGAACTTTAGTAATGGGCCGCGATCGCGGCAGTGTTTGTCTCCAAGCTAGTTCGTTCATTGAAGTCCTAGGCTACAGCGACCGCGGTAAGTGATCAGGGAATCCATTAGTGCGTGATAGCTCCAGGACGCTATGTATACGAACCTAGCCTGCACGTTTCCCAGAAGCCAATGGAGGAAGTGTACTGTCTCGCCGCCGATTAAAAAAAAAAAAAACCCTGAGCCTTAGAACAGCATGGGCGAGGCAACGTAAAGGCCTCGCGTATATGTCTTTGTCAAGCGCTATCTTTCCTAAACGGATGCAAATAGCCAGAGTGTCGGTATTGTTCAAGAAAGGTGACGTTAATGATACTAAAAATTACAGACTCATTTCTATATTACCTGTTTTTTGAAGGGTGTAGAAAATCTAATACTAACGCAGGCTTCGAAGTTACTTGACAAGCACAGCCTAATTTCTCCAGCCCAGTTTGGATATAGAAAACGACGGTCTACAGAATTAGCAGATCGTGTGCCTGCAGCCCTTGCGCCCACTTTTTGCCAGCCTGCTGTTAGAATTGCGATTATTGCAGAAGATCACACTAGAAGACCGGTGTTTGTTTCGACGTAATTTGTCGCATTCATCGTGATCCGTACAGCAGGCCGGCAAAAAGTGGGCGTATGGGCAGGCACGTGAGCACGACGGGACGCGCATGCGCAATGCCACGTATCGACAGAAGGCGCTTGCTTCGTTAAAGGGCATAAGAATGCAGTTTGGTACGCGGCTCATCATCATCATCATCAGCCTGGTTACGCCCACTGCAGGGCAAAGGCCTCTCCCATATTTCTCCAACAACCCCGGTCATGTACTAATTGTGGCCATGTTGTCCCTGCAAACTTCTTAATCTCATCCGCCCACCTAACTTTCTGCCGCCCCCTGCTACGCTTCCCTTCCCTTGGAATCCAGTCCGTAACCCTTAATGACCATCGGTTATCTTCCCTCCTCATTACATGTCCTGCCCATGCCCATTTCTTTTTCTTGATTTCAACTAAGATGTCATTAACTCGCGTTTGTTCCCTCACCCAATCTGCTCTTTTCTTATCCCTTAACGTTACAGCTATCATTCTTCTTTCCATAGCTCGTTGCATCGTCCTCAATTTGAGTAGAACCCTTTTCGCAAGCCTCCAGGTTGCTGCCCCGTAGGTGAGTGAGTACTGGTAAGACACAGCTATTATACACTTTTCTCTTGAGGGATAATGGCAACCTGCTGTTCATGATCTGAGAATGCCTGCCAAACTCACCGGCTCGCAGATCGCGTATTGTTTTGTCCCCGCTTGTACATTATCGTGTTTCTGCGGCTTGCGTATGCCATGCTAACGTGTTGTTTCGCGAGAAGTGTTTGAGAACGTTAGCAAAGTGGATCGTGAATCTCGCTTCAGCGCTACTTGTAACGGCTGCGTTCGGATATGGTTGACCAGCAGTCAATGTAAATTTCCACTTCCTCTCAGTTCACCTGTATCGCAAGTAATGAGCGCTTATCCCGCCTAATTTCTGAAATAATTCGGCGTCCATTGTGGCCATACACATAACGAAACACGCCGGCACGGAAGCGACGCATTGGATGTATACGTTCTTAGTTTTTTGTTTGTTTGTTTGTTTGTCTCGAACAGGTATGACGCGCGGTTCCCGATGGCGAAACGGCGGTATCGCTTTCTTTCTGTTTGCGTTCCCGTAGGTCAAATGCTCGGTCCATTTACGCTCGCCGTAACGTTTTGCAAGCTACTTGCGTTGAACAAACGTAAGGGGCCCGTACGCAGCTCTAAGGCTGTTTAATATCACGCCGACACGTGCGCATGCATCCGTACGTGCAGCCGCGTGCCCACTCTATCGCTTCCTCGTTCGTGGATGCGTGCATACGAGAGCAACTCTTGCAGAAGTGACAGTACTGCTAGGCTGGCTGGTGCTCTGTTGATGAAGTCATGTCACGCGAGGAGACGCATGGAACACGTAGCCGCTGTGACGTGTTTTGTGTGTCTCTTCGTTGTGGTTGTATCCTTGAGCTATGTCGTGTAATTAAGGGAGCGACTCTTGCTTTGCTCAAGATATGGGGCGCTCGATAGCTTTCGCATTTGACTCTGCGCAGAAGCAGCGTGGACGCTCTGGTCCAACTGTGTTGGCATGTTACGTTGTTACTGTGAACACGAGGCTAATTCCTTTAATCTGTGTTAAGAAAGCCAAGGGATTCGCGAAGAAGGTAGTTTGCAGTGAAATGAATGAAGCAGAGAGCGTAATAACGACCATTATTATGATCTTGAGCGCTCTTGTATGTTTGAGAGGGAAGCTCCAGATACAAGCACTTAACTGCGCTACTATTCTGCTTGATTTTACCCTACTGGCAAAGAGAAATGTGGCAGTAGTTAACTTCGTTCTTTGCTTCACTGCGTTCGATGTTTATTACGGGTGCTGCGCTATTAATTGTTACACTGAAATCGCACTTCGTGTAGGATTTCCTCAAGGTATTTCCGGCACAAAACTAAATTTAACTACGTCAAACTACACACTTTGCCTCCTCGAAATTCGCTCGTTACAACAGCGCTGCGATGCCAGTACCGATCAGCATGAGACTCACCTGTCGTAATGTGACGCAATGGCGTGTTTCCAAGGGGCGGTGCCCTATTCTGTCTGCTCTTGCGTTTTATTTATTTTCTGCCCCCGTACCCCCATCTAACCGCTTCCACATGTACACTAGCTCCACGCGTGCAAGATCACTTTCCGCGGTTCGGGAAGTAACGTTGGCAGGTAGGGACGCCGCGAGGTTCTTTCCAGCGCGGGCGCTTGGGGCTTTCCAGAACGTGGAGAAAGGGAGAGGGTACCCCGCCAAGGCTCTCCTGCCGTATCCCTCCGGCAAGACACATATAAGCGTCGCCGCGATCCCTAGAACTACGCTGTTAGGCGCCGCGTCGCGACGAGGTATGTGCAGGAGAAGGTTCGCTACCCTGGGAGGATCGATTCTCCCCCTTTCCCCGTTTTATTTTCGTTGTTTTCCTTTTTTTCTGCGCGGGAGAAGCAGGTCCCTTTTCCTCGCGTTTCCCCAGTAAGGACGAAAGGGCAAGGACAAACTAGAAGAGGAGAGGGTCATGTTTCTCTCTCCTCCTCCTCGGTTCGGGGCGTTTTATACACGCACCGTTACCGGGGCTGCCCTGTTCTTGGGCGCTGCCTGTGCTGCTTATACACACATGCCGGCAGGTCGGGAGACACGGGCTGCTCACGCGAGGGGGCCGTATACCCGATTCTAAACTGCACAGACTGCGGGCGCAGCGAAGACACGGGGGGATTCGAGTCGGAAAACAACGCGCCGTCTCGTCCCTTCTAGCAGGCAAGTATGCGGGCGATAGGGAGGCGGTGTGATGGACAAAGCCCCTAGGGAGCGGTGAGGTTGGATTTGCGTCGTCAGACTGGGAGGGGGGGGGGGGTCTCCTCTGCTATGCTGTGACGTTTATAACCCCGACGCGAACGAAAGCCCTGGCCAGCATTAGCGAACTCTCAACTTTAGGATGCGGTGTTGGTTGGCGTTGGGTGTGTGGTCCACGCGTTTTCTTATGCGAGGTACGTGTGTATCTCAACGCGGCAAGACTTGAGTGATGGCAGTCGCTGGCGTGGTGGTTGGACCTCGGGCCGTGCTGTGGCGGATTTGTAATTGGGACCCTCAACCGCCATGAGGCATTCGTGAAGGATCGTGCACGTTCCCAGAGTTAATAGAGAGTTTTAGAATAGGGGCCCCAAACGTTTTGGGGCCCCAAAGAAATAGCGTCGAAGCCACTGCGCATGCGCGAGACGCAAACAGCGCTTGTGTTTTGCGTTGGGAACGCTATTTCACCGATTTAGCGGGAGCTCAAATAGCGTTCCCAAAAGCTTTGCGTCAAAAGCCATGCAAGATACTACGCGTGCTTTTCAGCCTTTCCCGAAATACGAAGAATTTGAAGCCGAACTGCAGCGACTACGAGCAGTTCGCCGGCGGGCTGAAAGAAGATACAGGAGAACCAAATCCATCCATGATCTCAGAGAGGCAAGGCGGATGCAAAAGAAGATTCAACGCCGCATTGTTGCACTTCAATCTCAAAGATGGAAACGTTTCTGCGAGTCGTTGGATCCACGTCAGCGACTATCTCAGATATGGAGAACTGTGCGTGGACTTCGTGTATCACCGCAACAGCGTGTTCCTTTTAGGTCCCTCGCTTTGCAACAAGGTCGCAGCGAAATAGACGTTGCCGAATAATTTTGCTCAAGACTTGCCAGCTCGCAGCCCCAACGCGCCCTTACACCATGTGCCATGGGACTCCCGCATGGATGTAATGTTTTCGGTGGAGGAGCTTGAAGCGGCACTGGCGACTTGCAGGCGCTCTTCGTCACCTGGGCCGGACGGCGTTACCTATGCGGCGCTCGCCAATCTTGGGCAGAAAGCACGACTCATGCTGCTAAACCTTTACAACGAGTCTTGGCGCAACGGTTTGGTTCCACGTGAATGGAAATGCAGCCGCTTGGTTCCACTTCTCAAACCTGGTAAATCACCGTTAAACTTGTCATCGTACCGCCCCATCGCTCTGGCCAGCTGCATAGGGAAAATAATGGAACGAACGATTTTGACGCGCCTGGAATGGTACCTGGAAAGTTACAACGTGTACCCAGATGCTATGGCTCGCTTCCGGCGTGGGCGCTCATCCATAGATAATGTCATCGATTTGGTCGCGTATGTTCAACATCAAAAACGGATGAAACGACTCACTGCGGCATTATTCCTTGACATAAAGGGCGCCTATGACAATGTAGCACATTATGCCATTATAGAGGCTCTGATTAAAGCAGGAATCGGTGGCCGCACTTTTCAGTGGCTGTGCAGTTATTTGACTGACAGGCATTTCTTCGTGATGACCGAGGAAGGCGCCACGACTCAACACCAAACGTTCTGTGGAGTACCGCAAGGCGGAGTGTTGAGCCCGACGCTATTCAACCTAGTGCTCGTTGGCCTAGTCAGGTGCTTGCCCAACACAGTTCAAGTATCAATCTATGCCGACGACATGTGCATTTGGGCGTCTGCTGTAACGCGACTGCAGGTACGAGCACGGCTACAAAAGGCAGCTACCTTAACATCACTGTACTTGCGAAAACAGAACTTAGAGCTGTCTTCAGAGAAATGCTGCCTTATTACTTTCACTCGGAAGGCAATGAAGCGTTATTCTGTAAGTGTCAACGGACAAGCAGTTGCAAATGCACGTAAACACCGCTTTTTAGGGGTAATTATCGACCGCGACCTCTCATGGAGCCCGCACGTTTCGTACCTAAAGAAGAGGTTGCTGACAATAATACATCTCCTCAAGTTTCTCGACGGAAAGTCATGGGGCACATCGGTGCGATCAATGCTGCAGCTTTATAACGCCTTGTTCCTCGGCTTCGCAAGATACAGCCTCCCTGTGCTTGGTAACACCTGCAACACAAACCTGCGTGTACTCCAGGGACTACAAGCTCAAGCCCTAAGGACGTGTCTCGGTCTTCCGAGGTGTGCGTCTACAGCGGCAATGATTGTCATAGCTCGAGAGCACCCAATAACAACATACCTGGTAACCAACGCTCTCAGAGCGCATACTCGCCACGTTGCCCGACTACCTTCTCACCACCTTGCCGCTCTACCCGCAGAAAGGCCACACGCAGCTATCAGTTGTATGATTGTTGCCAATCGCACCTCATTGCCAATGAACTACATGCCTGCAGCAAGACCATCCACACCTTTATGGTGCCTGCACAGACCTGAAGTACGCCTCACCATCCCAGGAATCACTACAAAGGCTAACATGCCGTCGTTTGCCCTGAAGCAGGCCACATTACAACTTATACATGAAGTGCACAGCGGCCGCGTACACGTGTACATCGATGGCTCAGTCACATCTGCAAGTTCAGCTGCTGCTGTGGTGATACCAACAAGATCCATCGAATTACAGCTAAAAATGTCGCATGTATCATCAACGACAGCTGCTGAACTGGTAGCCTTGCGTGCGGCTCTCCATTTCATTCAGGAGGAACCACCGCATGCATGGTCAGTCTTCTGTGATTCCAAGGCAGCCCTACAGAGCAGCACTGTCAGCACTGCGCCATGGATCACATGAACAGCTCGTCGCAGAGATCAGAGAAGTACACCATCGCATAGTTGAAGAAGGACACGATATCATATATCAGTGGTTGCCTAGTCACTGTGGCATACACGGCAATGATCGAGCAGACGCAGCTGCCCGATCTGCCCATGACGGCGTCAGGTGCGTTGCCATTCCTCTTTCGAGAGCCGACGCAGCGAAAAAACTTGCCACACTTGCGCGTGACCTGACATTAGCCCAGTGGAAGTCATCCGATTTCACAAGTGCACGACTTCATACCCTGGACCCTACCTTACAACTCCGTATTCCGCCCGAGCTTCCACGACGCGACTGTACCCTTCTAGTTCGTCTATGGCTTGGAGTAGCATTTTCAAATGCGTACTCCTTTCTTATCGGAATGTCCAACAACCCACTTTGTGACTTCTGCGGGTGCAATGAAACAATCGCGCACCTTCTTTGTGAGTGCTCTCGTTTCAACCCGCAAAGAGCAGTCCTCTCAGCCACCCTAGACAAACTGGACAAGCGCCCACTAACAGAAAACAAGATCCTTGGACACTGGCCTACGCGAACATCAGCGCGATCGGCTATGAAGGCGCTGCTGCGGTATTTAAAAGACACTGGACTTTGTGACAGATTGTGACTTCACTGTGTGACTCAGGATTATACGGTGCACTGCATCACAGTAGGAACGCCTTTGCGGGCTGCGTGACAGTGCCCACAGAAACAGTTTGTGTGTACGTGCGTGTGTGTGTAGTTTCGTTTTTTTTTTTAAATCCTTCCCCTCTCACCTATCGCATCCCCTTTCCCCTCCCCCAGTACAGGGTATCCAACCGGAGATAATCTTTGGTTAACCTCCCTGTCTTTCCTTTGCCTTTCTCTCTCTCTCTCTTGCGTCAACAAACATGGCGGCACCCATCGAAGCGATGGCTCTAACCTAGCACCAAACTGGGTCCGATTCGCGGTAACGCGTGAAGTTCGCAAGTTAGGAGAAGTGACTGCAGTTATCGCTTTCTCTCAACTAGCGTATGTTATGAAGATTGATTCATTAGACGCCGCTGATTCCGAATTCGAGTGTGGATTTTATGGCTCGTAGGCCTAACACGGCTAAGCTTGGCTGGTGAAGGCACGTAAAGTTGGTTTTGTTGCTCAAAACTAAGCACAACTAATTGTTTGCTGCTTGAAGAATAACCTCTAAATTGTAATTAAACGCGAATACACGCAAGTCAAAATTACTATTCATATCATAAAATGGAATATTTTATTTAAATATTTTTAATCGTTTTTCTTAGACGCCGTAGTGGTGCTGTCAGCGCAAGACGCTATCCGCAAACGCAAAGCCCTATTCTAAAACTCTTCACTCCTGCGTGCCCCAACGCTAACACCCGCAAAGCTCTTTGGGGCCCCTATTCTAAAACTCCCTAATATCTTAAGAAACAGAAATGACTATAATAAAGTATTGCATATATGCGGGGTTGCCGAAATTTTTAAAAATTGCCTGTTGCAGATAAAGTAATTCTAGCATTCGAGCTCGACTGTTCAGAAAGGCGGACATTACTTACACGATAAATCGAAACACATATTCAAATAATTGAAGAAGATGTACTAATTAACTTCTAAGTTGATTAGTTCATGGCACGTGTTGCAATTTACGAATTGTAGCCGATGAGCTTGCAAGGGTTAACCACTTGGAATGAATTTCGAAGATGACACCAGTCTATAGAGATACGCGCCATCAAGCTTGCCCTAAAAAATTTACTCTTGTTCCGCTTACTTTTTTTTTTTACTATGCGCACTTGCACGCATTAAAGCACAAAATGAAATGGGGCACCCATGTATTTCGTTCCACACTTACAATTCGTAAATCGCAACGTGCGCCGTAAGGTAATTATTTTAAAAAATAATTAGTTATTTTTGTTAATTAGTTCATTACGTGTTTCGATTTCTCGTGCTAGTATAATGACCGCCTCTTCGAATAATCCAGCTCGAGGATAATAATTATGCTCTCCGCCGTAGGCGATTTTCCATAAATTCCGGAAAGCTTGTAAATGATCAGCCCGCGTGCATATCCCGTTACAGTGTAGCCATAGGAAAGCGAA